>NW_028135480.1:0-189000 GCF_964662115.1 Mustela nivalis
AATTAGGAGAACTCTCCAAAGTCCCTGAGGCCAAACAATAGTGTAGGTCTCCGGGGACAAACAAGGGCGGTAAGACACCAGGTAAGCATCTACCTCCACTCATTCCATAGATGAATATCCCCAGAGAAGAAGAATGAACAAGATAGGACCCTAGCCATAATCGAATACATTGCATTGGTTTACAGGCATGTCTCTTCAAAAGTCTGGATTCCTATACCAGCATAATGGGTTTCCTGAGGCACCCATCAGAACAAATCTCCTCTCCACATGGAAACTTGTGCATGGGAGCTATGTCAAAAGCTTAGGAGAATACTTCAGGGTCCCAGTGCCACCGCCCCATTTCAAGGCCCTCATGGACACAAACACACATTAGGGCCCATCTTCAGGAAAGTCCATTTCAACTCAGCCACCCAGGTTGCTCCCGCAGAGGGATCCGATCTCAACTGTATTGTGGCTAGTAGACAAGTGGATTGCGAGGCGGGCTTGCCTGATATCCATCCTCCAAGGGTGCTCTGGAGTCATTCCATATGGGATGTCCTGGAGCTGCCCAACAGGTCTCAATTGTCACACAGAAGGAATCATTGAAGGGGGCATCCCACCACTCCCACGTCGGAAAACCTCCATGGCCTTGAGATTCCGCTCCGTTCATGAAGGGGTAGTCATGCACTGAAACTCCAACCTGAGCCAACGTCTGATCCTCGCCATGACTTCAGATGCTTAAGGTTTTGGTTGCGACTGCAGGGGGTACCAGCCGTGCCCTCGGCCTGAAACTCAAGTCTAGCTTGTGTTCTCAGACTTCTGTCCTCACACTCCTGGCCCAGAAGCCCAAAAGTTTGGCAATTCCGGACCCACAATGCAGCACTCTGCCTGCCCTCTAGAAAAAATATCTTGCCTAATGAGGTGCCCAGGCACCTCAAATGAGGATAAACCTACACGGCACTCGACTGTACCCAAATTATATAGTCTAACCTGGGCACTAATGCAGTGTCTGACACAACCTGAGCCAGAACCTCCTGACCATCACCCAGGAGGCTGACCGCACACTGAGCATATCAGACGCGCCATCGCCTTAGGTCGTCATCTCTTCCCAACTACGATTATTCAGGCTTCAGAACCTATACCTTATGTCCAATCACTGCTCACGATTGAAAATGATGCAGAAATCAGAACACCTTCCCCATGGCAAGAGACCTTGTGATTGGCATGTTGTGCAAGGTCCAGTGTAGTTGAAACCAGTTTGGCCCATGAGGCCCCGCCCATGCTCGCGGGCCACATTTGTCACAAACACACATTTGACCCTCAGCCTGAGCCCAGTCCTCAAGTAAGGCCGCTCAGTGGCTGGATGAAGAAACAGCTTATTGGGCCTGCCATGCCCCTAGGCCCCAAATTTTTAACCACAGATTGACGAAAAATAATTGGGACCGCCCCAATCCACAGAGAGGATATTCGTCCATGGCCCATGAGGCCTCCCCACATTCCACGGCCATCATTGATATAAAATCCAGAGACAAAAGCCTGAGCAAGTGCCTCAGACTCGCTCTTTCTTCATATCCTGAAGAGTTCTTCTCATGGTTTGTAGATTGGGCCTGCCATACCTACGTCCCCAAACATAAGGTGAGTTTGTGTTTTCAGACTTCTGTCCTCAAAGTCCTGGGCCACATAGCCTCCAGGCTGGGGCCCCTGGAGCCACACATTCGGACTGCGCCTACCCAATCTATGGGAATTCTGCCCATTCCATTGTCCAAAATCTTACAAATTGGGAGAACTCTCCAAAGGCCCCGAGGCAATCCCAATAGTGTAGGTCTCCAGGGACAAACAAGGGTGGTCTGACACCAGGTGAGCATCTACCTCCACTCATTCCATAGACGGATATCCCCAGAGAAGAAGATTGAACCAGACAGGATCCTAGGCAATAATCGGATCCATTGCTTTGGTTTACAGGCATGTCTCCTCAAGGGCCTGGATTCCAAGACCAGCATAAGGGTTTTCCTGAGGCACCCATCAGAACAAATCTCCTCTCCACAAGGAAACTTGTGCATGGGAGCTATGTCAAAAGCTTAGGAGAATACTTCAGGGTCCCGGTGCCACCACCCCATTCCAAGGCCCTCATGGACACAAACACACTTTAGGCCCCATCCTCAGGAAAGTCCATTTCAACTCAGCCACCCCGTTTGCTCCCGCAGAGCCATCTGATCTCAACTGTATTTTTGCTAGGAGACAATTGGAATGAGAGGCGGGCTTCCATGGCATCCATCCTCGAACGGTGCTCTGGAGTCATTTCATATGGGATGTCATTGAGCTGCCCAACTGGTCTCAATTGTCCCGCAGAAGGAATCCTTGAAGGGGGCATCACACAACTCCCAACGTGGGAAAAGCTCCATGGCTTCGAGATTCCGATCCTTTCATGAAGGGGCAGTCATGCACAGAAACTACAACCTGAGCCAACGTCTGATCCTCGCCGTGACTTCAGATGCTTGAGATATGGTTTCCGATCTTCAGGGGGTACCTACCGTGCCCTCGGCCTGAAGCCCAAGTCTATCTTGTGTTCTCAGACTTCTGTCCTCAAACTCCTGGCCCGGAAGTCCTCCATTTTGGCAATTCCGGACCCACAAGGCAGCACTCTGCCTGCCCTCTAGAAAAAATATCTTGCCTAATGAGGTGCCCAGGCACCTCAAATGAGGATAAACCTACAGGGAACTCGACTGTACCCAAATTATATAGTCTAACTTGGGCACTAGTGCACTGTCTGACACAACCTCAGCCAGAACCCCCTGACCAACACCCAGGCAGCTGACCGTACACTGAGCATATCAGACGCGCCATCGCCTTAGGTCGTCATCTCTTCCCAACTGCGATTTTTCAGGCTTCAGAACCTAGACCTTATCTCCAACCACTGCCCAGGGTTGAAAATGATGGAGAAATCAAAACACCTTCCCCATGGCAAGAGACCTTGTGATTGGCATGTTGTCCAAGGTCCAGTGTAGTTGAAACCAGTGTGGCCCATGAGGCCCCGCCCATGCTCGCGTGCCACGTTGGTCACAAACACACACTGTGACCCTCAGTCTGAGCCCAGGCCTCAAGTAAGGCCTCTCAGTGGCTGGATGAAGAGACAGCTTATTGTGCCTGCCATGCCCCTAGGCCCCAATTTTTAACCATAGTTTGGGTTTTCCCTTCACTCTTCCCCAGGGCTCTGCTTTGGAATTCCTCTTTTGTTCGGACACCTGAGGTAATAAACCTGAAAGGAGACCTCCCATCCCACAGATTGACGAAAAAAATTGGGACCGCCCCAATCCACAGAAAGGAAGATTCGTCCATGGCCCATGATGCCTCCCCACATTCCACGGCCATCGTTGATATAAAATCCAGAGACAAAAGCCTGAGCAAGTGCCTCAGACTCGCTCTTTCTTCATATCCTGAAGAGTTCTTCTCATGGTTTGTAGATTGGGCCTGCCATACCTACGTCCCCAAACATAAGGTGAGTTTGTGTTTTCAGACTTCTGTCCTCAAAGTCCTGGGCCACACAGCCTCCAGGCTGGGGCCCCTGGAGCCACACATTCGGACTGTGCCTACCCAATCCATGGGAATTCTGCCCATTCCATTGTCCAAAATCTTACAAACTGGGAGAACTCTCCAAAGTCCCCGAAGCAATCCCAATAGTGTAGGTCTCCAGGGACAAACAAGGGTGGTCTGACACCAGGTGAGCATCTACCTCCAATCATTCCATAGATGAATATCCCCAGAGAAGGAGAATGAACAAGACAGGACCCTAGGCCATAATCGAATACATTGCTTTGTTTTACAGGCATGTCTCTTCAAAAGTCTGGATTCCAATTCCAGCATAATGGGTTTCCTGAGGCACACATCAGAACAAATATCCTCTCCACAAGGAAACTTGTGCATGGGAGCTTTGTCAAAAGCTTAGGAGAATACTTCAGGGACCCGGGGCCACCGCCCCATTCCAAGGTCCTCATGGACACAAACACACATTACGGCCCATCCTCAGGAAAGTCCATTTCAACTCATCCACCCCGGTTGCTCCCGCAGAGGGATCCGATCTCAACTGTATTGTGGCTAGTAGACAATTGGATTGTGAGGCGGGCTTGCCTGGCATCCATCCTCCAACGGAGCTCTGGAGTCATTCCATATGGGATGTCCTGGAGCCGCCCAACAGGGCTTAAGTGTCACACAGAAGGAATCATTGAAGGGGGCATCCCACCACACCCAACTTCGGAAACCTCCATGGCCTTGAGATTCCGCTCCTTTCATGAAGGCGCAGTCATGCACAGAAACTCCAACCTGAGCCAACGTCTGATCCTCGCCGTGATTTCAGATGCTTGAGATTTTGGTTGCGACTGCAGGGGGTACCAGCCGTGCCCTCGGCCTGAAACTCAAGTCTAGCTCGTGTTCTCAAACTTCTGTCCTCACACTCCTGTCCCAGAAGCCCTCAAGTTTGGCAATTCCGGACCCACAATGCAGCACTCTGCCTTCCCTCTAGAAAAAATATCTTGCCTAATGAGGTGCCCAGGCACCTCAAATGAGGATAAACCTACAGGGCACTCGACTGTACCCAAATTATATAGTCTAACTTGGGCACTAGTGCACTGTATGACACAACCTGAGCCAGAACCTCCTGACCAACACCCGGGCAGTTGACCGCACACTGAGCATATCAGATGCGCCATCGCCTTAGATTGTCATCTCTTCCCAACTGCGATTTTTCAGGCTTCAGAACCTAGACCTTATCTCCAACCACTGCCCAGGGTTGAAAATGATGCAGAAATCAAAACACCTTCCCCATGGCAAGAGACCTTGTGATTGGCATGTTGTCCAAGGTCCAGTGTAGTTGAAACCAGTGTGGCCCATGAGGCCCCGCCCATGCTCGCGTGCCACGTTGGTCACAAACACACACTGTGACCCTCAGTCTGAGCCCAGGCCTCAAGTAAGGCCTCTCAGTGGCTGGATGAAGAGACAGCTTATTGTGCCTGCCATGCCCCTAGGCCCCAATTTTTAACCATAGTTTGGGTTTTCCCTTCACTCTTCCCCAGGGCTCTGCTTTGGAATTCCTCTTTTGTTCAGACACCTGAGGTAATAAACCTGAAAGGAGAAATCCCATCCCACAGATTGACGAAAAACAATTGGGATCGGGCCAAATCCACAGAGAGGAAGATTCGTCCATGGCCCATGAGTCCTCCACCATTCCACGGCCATCGTTGATATAAAATCCAAATGCAAAAGCCTGAGCAAGTGCCTCAGACTCGCTCTTTCTTCATATCCTGAAGATTTCTTCTCATGATTTGTAGATTGGGCCTGCCATACCTACATCCCCAAACCTAAGCTGAGTTTGTGTTTTCAGACTTCTGTCCTCAAAGTCCTGGGCCACACACCCTCATGCTGGGGCCTCTGAAGCCACACATTAGGACTGTGCCTACCCAATCCATGGGAATTCTGCCCATTCCATTGTCCAAAATCGTACAAATTAGGAGAACTCTCCAAAGTCCCTGAGGCCAAAACAATAGTGTAGGTTTCCGGGGACAAACAAGGCCGGTAAAACACCAGGTGAGCATCTACCTCCACTCATTCCATAGATGAATATCCCCAGAGAAGAAGAATGAACAAGATAGGACCCTAGGCCATAATCGAATACATTGCATTGGTTTACAGGCATGTCTCTTCAAAAGTCTGGATTCCAATACCAGCATAATGGGTTTCCTGAGGCACCCATCAGAACAAATCTCCTCTCCACAAGGAAACTTGTGCATGGGAGCTATGTCAAAAGCTTAGGAGAATACTTCAGGGTCCCAGTGCCACCGCCCCATTTCAAGGCCCTCATGGACACAAACACACATTAGGGCCCATCTTCAGGAAAGTCCATTTCAACTCAGCCACCCAGGTTGCTCCCGCAGAGGGATCCGATCTCAACTGTATTGTGGCTAGTAGACAAGTGGATTGCGAGGCGGGCTTGCCTGATATCCATCCTCCAAGGGTGCTCTGGAGTCATTCCATATGGGATGTCCTGGAGCTGCCCAACAGGTCTCAATTGTCACACAGAAGGAATCATTGAAGGGGGCATCCCACCACTCCCACGTCGGAAAACCTCCATGGCCTTGAGATTCCGCTCCGTTCATGAAGGGGTAGTCATGCACAGAAACTCCAACCTGAGCCAACGTCTGATCCTCGCCATGACTTCAGATGCTTAAGGTTTTGGTTGCGACTGCAGGGGGTACCAGCCGTGCCCTCGGCATGAAACTCAAGTCTAGCTTGTGTTCTCAGACTTCTGTCCTCACACTCCTGGCCCAGAAGCCCAAAAGTTTGGCAATTCCGGACCCACAATGCAGCACTCTGCCTGCCCTCTAGAAAAAATATCTTGCCTAATGAGGTGCCCAGGCACCTCAAATGAGGATAAACCTACACGGCACTCGACTGTACCCAAATTATATAGTCTAACCTGGGCACTAATGCACTGTCTGACACAACCTGAGCCAGAACCTCCTGACCATCCCCCAGGAGGCTGACCGCACACTGAGCATATCAGACGCGCCATCGCCTTAGGTCGTCATCTCTTCCCAACTACGATTATTCAGGCTTCAGAACCTATACCTTATGTCTAATCACTGCTCACGATTGAAAATGATGCAGAAATCAGAACACCTTCCCCATGGCAAGAGACCTTGTGATTGGCATGTTGTGCAAGGTCCAGTGTAGTTGAAACCAGTTTGGCCCATGAGGCCCCGCCCATGCTCGCGGGCCACATTTGTCACAAACACACATTTGACCCTCAGCCTGAGCCCAGTTCTCAAGTAAGGCCGCTCAGTGGCTGGATGAAGAAACAGCTTATTGGGCCTGCCATGCCCCTAGGCCCCAAATTTTTAACCATAGTTTGGGTTTTCCCTTCACTCTTCCCCAGGGCTCTGCTTTAGAATACTTCTTTTGTTCGGACACCTGAGGTAATAAACCTGAAAGGAGACCTCCCATCCCACAGATTGACGAAAAATAATTGGGACCGCCCCAATCCAGAGAGAGGATATTCGTCCATGGCCCATGAGGCCTCCCCACATTCCACGGCCATCATTGATATAAAATCCAGAGACAAAACCATGAGCAAGTGCCTCAGACTCGCTCTTTTTTCATATCCTGAAGAGTTCTTCTCATGGTTTGTAGATTGGGCCTGCCATACCTATGTCCCCAAACATAAGGTGAGTTTGTGTTTTCAGACTTCTGTCCTCAAAGTCCTGGGCCACACAGCCTCCAGGCTGGGGCCCCTGGAGCCACACATTCGGACTGCGCCTACCCAATCTATGGGAATTCTGCCCATTCCATTGTCCAAAATCTTACAAATTGGGAGAACTCTCCAAAGGCCCCGAGGCAATCCCAATAGTGTAGGTCTCCAGGGACAAACAAGGGTGGTCTGACACCAGGTGAGCATCTACCTCCACTCATTCCATAGACGGATATCCCCAGAGAAGAAGATTGAACCAGACAGGATCCTAGGCAATAATCGGATCCATTGCTTTGGTTTACAGGCATGTCTCCTCAAGGGCCTGGATTCCAAGACCAGCATAAGGGTTTTCCTGAGGCACCCATCAGAACAAATCTCCTCTCCACAAGGAAACTTGTGCATGGGAGCTATGTCAAAAGCTTAGGAGAATACTTCAGGGTCCCGGTGCCACCACCCCATTCCAAGGCCCTCATGGACACAAACACACTTTAGGCCACATCCTCAGGAAAGTCCATTTCAACTCAGCCACCCCGTTTGCTCCCGCAGAGCCATCTGATATCAACTGTATTTTTGCTAGGAGACAATTGGAATGAGAAGCGGGCTTCCATGGCATCCATCCTCGAACGTGCTCTGGAGTCATTTCATATGGGATGTCATTGAGCTGCCCAACTGGTCTCAATTGTCCCGCAGAAGGAATCCTTGAAGGGGGCATCACACAACTCCCAACGTGGGAAAAGCTCCATGGCTTCGAGATTCCGATCCTTTCATGAAGGGGCAGTCATGCACAGAAACTACAACCTGAGCCAACGTCTGATCCTCGCCGTGACTTCAGATGCTTGAGATATGGTTTCCGATCTGCAGGGGGTACCTACCGTGCCCTCGGCCTGAAGCCCAAGTCTATCTTGTGTTCTCAGACTTCTGTCCTCAAACTCCTGGCCCGGAGGTCCTCCATTTAGGCAATTCCGGACCCACAAGGCAGCACTCTGCCTGCCCTCTAGAAAAAATATCTTGCCTAATGAGGTGCCCAGGCACCTCAAATGAGGATAAACCTACAGGGAACTCGACAGTACCCAAATTATATAGTCTAACTTGGGCACTAGTGCACTGTCTGACACAACCTCAGCCAGAACCCCCTGACCAACACCCAGGCAGCTGACCGTACACTGAGCATATCAGACGCGCCATCGCCTTAGGTCGTCATCTCTTCCCAACTGCGATTTTACAGGCTTCAGAACCTATACCTTATGTCCAATCACTGCTCACGATTGAAAATGATGCAGAAATCAGAACACCTTCCCCATGGCAAGAGACCTTGTGATTGGCATGTTGTCCAAGGTCCAGTGTAGTTGAAACCAGTTTGGCCCATGAGGCCCCACCCATGTTCGCGTGCCACTATTGTCACAAACACACATTTGACCCTCAGCCTGAGCCCAGTCTCACGTAAGGCCTCTCAGTGGCTGGATGAAGAGACAGCTTATTGGGCCTGCCAAGCCCCTATGCCGCAATTTTTAACCATAGTTTGGGTTTTCCCTTCACTCTTCCCCAGGGCTCTGCTTTGGAATTCCTCTTTAGTTCGGACACCTGAGGTAATAAACCTGAAAGGAGACCTCCCATCCCACAGATTGACGAAAAAAATTGGGACCGCCCCAATCCACAGAAAGGAAGATTCGTCCATGGCCCATGATGCCTCCCCACATTCCACGGCCATCGTTGATATAAAATCCAGAGACAAAAGCCTGAGCAAGTGCCTCAGACTCGCTCTTTCTTCATATCCTGAAGAGTTCTTCTCATGGTTTGTAGATTGGGCCTGCCATACCTACGTCCCCAAACATAAGGTGAGTTTGTGTTTTCAGACTTCTGTCCTCAAAGTCCTGGGCCACACAGCCTACAGGCTGGGGCCCCTGGAGCCACACATTCGGACTGTGCCTACCCAATCCATGGGAATTCTGCCCATTCCATTGTCCAAAATCTTACAAATTGGGAGAACTCTCCAAAGTCCCCGAAGCAATCCCAATAGTGTAGGTCTCCAGGGACAAACAAGGGTGGTCTGACACCAGGTGAGCATCTACCTCCAA
Source organism: Mustela nivalis (assembly GCF_964662115.1). NCBI lineage: Eukaryota > Metazoa > Chordata > Mammalia > Carnivora > Mustelidae > Mustela > Mustela nivalis. The sequence goes on from NW_028135480.1 coordinate 9,292, forward strand.
TCATTCCATAGATGAATATCCCCAGAGAAGGAGAATGAACAAGACAGGACCCTAGGCCATAATCGAATACATTGCTTTGTTTTACAGGCATGTCTCTTCAAAAGTCTGGATTCCAATTCCAGCATAATGGGTTTCCTGAGGCACACTTCAGAACAAATATCCTCTCCACAAGGAAACTTGTGCATGGGAGCTTTGTCAAAAGCTTAGGAGAATACTTCAGGGACCCGGGGCCACCGCCCCATTCCAAGGTCCTCATGGACACAAACACACATTACGGCCCATCCTCAGGAAAGTCCATTTCAACTCATCCACCCCGGTTGCTCCCGCAGAGGGATCCGATCTCAACTGTATTGTGGCTAGTAGACAATTGGATTGTGAGGCGGGCTTGCCTGGCATCCATCCTCCAACGGAGCTCTGGAGTCATTCCATATGGGATGTCCTGGAGCTGCCCAACAGGGCTTAAGTGTCACACAGAAGGAATCATTGAAGGGGGCATCCCACCACACCCAACGTCGGAAACCTCCATGGCCTTGAGATTCCGCTCCTTTCATGAAGGCGCAGTCATGCACAGAAACTCCAACCTGAGCCAACGTCTGATCCTCGCCGTGATTTCAGATGCTTGAGATTTTGGTTGCGACTGCAGGGGGTACCAGCCGTGCCCTCGGCCTGAAACTCAAGTCTAGCTCGTGTTCTCAAACTTCTGTCCTCACACTCCTGTCCCAGAAGCCCTCAAATTTGGCAATTCCGGACCCACAATGCAGCACTCTGCCTTCCCTCTAGAAAAAATATCTTGCCTAATGAGGTGCCCAGGCACCTCAAATGAGGATAAACCTACAGGGCACTCGACTGTACCCAAATTATATAGTCTAACTTGGGCACTAGTGCACTGTATGACACAACCTGAGCCAGAACCTCCTGACCAACACCCGGGCAGTTGACCGCACACTGAGCATATCAGATGCGCCATCGCCTTAGATTGTCATCTCTTCCCAACTGCGATTTTTCAGGCTTCAGAACCTAGACCTTATCTCCAACCACTGCCCAGGGTTGAAAATGATGGAGAAATCAAAACACCTTCCCCATGGCAAGAGACCTTGTGATTGGCATGTTGTCCAAGGTCCAGTGTAGTTGAAACCAGTGTGGCCCATGAGGCCCCGCCCATGCTCGCGTGCCACGTTGGTCACAAACACACACTGTTACCCTCAGTCTGAGCCCAGGCCTCAAGTAAGGCCTCTCAGTGGCTGGATGAAGAGACAGCTTATTGTGCCTGCCATGCCCCTAGGCCCCAATTTTTAACCATAGTTTGGGTTTTCCCTTCACTCTTCCCCAGGGCTCTGCTTTGGAATTCCTCTTTTGTTCAGACACCTGAGGTAATAAACCTGAAAGGAGAAATCCCATCCCACAGATTGACGAAAAACAATTGGGATAGGGCCAAATCCACAGAGAGGAAGATTCGTCCATGGCCCATGAGTCCTCCACCATTCCACGGCCATCGTTGATATAAAATCCAAATGCAAAAGCCTGAGCAAGTGCCTCAGACTCGATCTTTCTTCATATCCTGAAGATTTCTTCTCATGATTTGTAGATTGGGCCTGCCATACCTACATCCCCAAACCTAAGCTGAGTTTGTGTTTTCAGACTTCTGTCCTCAAAGTCCTGGGCCACACACCCTCATGCTGGGGCCTCTGAAGCCACACATTAGGACTGTGCCTACCCAATCCATGGGAATTCTGCCCATTCCATTGTCCAAAATCGTACAAATTAGGAGAACTCTCCAAAGTCCCTGAGGCCAAAACAATAGTGTAGGTTTCCGGGGACAAACAAGGCCGGTAAAACACCAGGTGAGCATCTACCTCCACTCATTCCATAGATGAATATCCCCAGAGAAGAAGAATGAACAAGATAGGACCCTAGGCCATAATCGAATACATTGCATTGGTTTACAGGCATGTCTCTTCAAAAGTCTGGATTCCAATACCAGCATAATGGGTTTCCTGAGGCACCCATCAGAACAAATCTCCTCTCCACAAGGAAACTTGTGCATGGGAGCTATGTCAAAAGCTTAGGAGAATACTTCAGGGTCCCAGTTCCACCGCCCCATTTCAAGGCCCTCATGGACACAAACACACATTAGGGCCCATCTTCAGGAAAGTCCATTTCAACTCAGCCACCCAGGTTGCTCCCGCAGAGGGATCCGATCTCAACTGTATTGTGGCTAGTAGACAAGTGGATTGCGAGGCGGGCTTGCCTGATATCCATCCTCCAAGGGTGCTCTGGATTCATTCCATATGGGATGTCCTGGAGCTGCCCAACAGGTCTCAATTGTCACACAGAAGGAATCATTGAAGGGGGCATCCCACCACTCCCACGTCGGAAAACCTCCATGGCCTTGAGATTCCGCTCCGTTCATGAAGGGGTAGTCATGCACAGAAACTCCAACCTGAGCCAACGTCTGATCCTCGCCATGACTTCAGATGCTTAAGGTTTTGGTTGCGACTGCAGGGGGTACCAGCCGTGCCCTCGGCATGAAACTCAAGTCTAGCTTGTGTTCTCAGACTTCTGTCCTCACACTCCTGGCCCAGAAGCCCAAAAGTTTGGCAATTCCGGACCCACAATGCAGCACTCTGCCTGCCCTCTAGAAAAAATATCTTGCCTAATGAGGTGCCCAGGCACCTCAAATGAGGATAAACCTACACGGCACTCGACTGTACCCAAATTATATAGTCTAACCTGGGCACTAATGCACTGTCTGACACAACCTGAGCCAGAACCTCCTGACCATCCCCCAGGAGGCTGACCGCACACTGAGCATATCAGACGCGCCATCGCCTTAGGTCGTCATCTCTTCCCAACTACGATTATTCAGGCTTCAGAACCTATACCTTATGTCTAATCACTGCTCACGATTGAAAATGATGCAGAAATCAGAACACCTTCCCCATGGCAAGAGACCTTGTGATTGGCATGTTGTGCAAGGTCCAGTGTAGTTGAAACCAGTTTGGCCCATGAGGCCCCGCCCATGCTCGCGGGCCACATTTGTCACAAACACACATTTGACCCTCAGCCTGAGCCCAGTTCTCAAGTAAGGCCGCTCAGTGGCTGGATGAAGAAACAGCTTATTGGGCCTGCCATGCCCCTAGGCCCCAAATTTTTAACCATAGTTTGGGTTTTCCCTTCACTCTTCCCCAGGGCTCTGCTTTAGAATACTTCTTTTGTTCGGACACCTGAGGTAATAAACCTGAAAGGAGACCTCCCATCCCACAGATTGACGAAAAATAATTGGGACCGCCCCAATCCAGAGAGAGGATATTCGTCCATGGCCCATGAGGCCTCCCCACATTCCACGGCCATCATTGATATAAAATCCAGAGACAAAACCATGAGCAAGTGCCTCAGACTCGCTCTTTTTTCATATCCTGAAGAGTTCTTCTCATGGTTTGTAGATTGGGCCTGCCATACCTATGTCCCCAAACATAAGGTGAGTTTGTGTTTTCAGACTTCTGTCCTCAAAGTCCTGGGCCACACAGCCTCCAGGCTGGGGCCCCTGGAGCCACACATTCGGACTGCGCCTACCCAATCTATGGGAATTCTGCCCATTCCATTGTCCAAAATCTTACAAATTGGGAGAACTCTCCAAAGGCCCCGAGGCAATCCCAATAGTGTAGGTCTCCAGGGACAAACAAGGGTGGTCTGACACCAGGTGAGCATCTACCTCCACTCATTCCATAGACGGATATCCCCAGAGAAGAAGATTGAACCAGACAGGATCCTAGGCAATAATCGGATCCATTGCTTTGGTTTACAGGCATGTCTCCTCAAGGGCCTGGATTCCAAGACCAGCATAAGGGTTTTCCTGAGGCACCCATCAGAACAAATCTCCTCTCCACAAGGAAACTTGTGCATGGGAGCTATGTCAAAAGCTTAGGAGAATACTTCAGGGTCCCGGTGCCACCACCCCATTCCAAGGCCCTCATGGACACAAACACACTTTAGGCCACATCCTCAGGAAAGTCCATTTCAACTCAGCCACCCCGTTTGCTCCCGCAGAGCCATCTGATATCAACTGTATTTTTGCTAGGAGACAATTGGAATGAGAAGCGGGCTTCCATGGCATCCATCCTCGAACGTGCTCTGGAGTCATTTCATATGGGATGTCATTGAGCTGCCCAACTGGTCTCAATTGTCCCGCAGAAGGAATCCTTGAAGGGGGCATCACACAACTCCCAACGTGGGAAAAGCTCCATGGCTTCGAGATTCCGATCCTTTCATGAAGGGGCAGTCATGCACAGAAACTACAACCTGAGCCAACGTCTGATCCTCGCCGTGACTTCAGATGCTTGAGATATGGTTTCCGATCTGCAGGGGGTACCTACCGTGCCCTCGGCCTGAAGCCCAAGTCTATCTTGTGTTCTCAGACTTCTGTCCTCAAACTCCTGGCCCGGAGGTCCTCCATTTAGGCAATTCCGGACCCACAAGGCAGCACTCTGCCTGCCCTCTAGAAAAAATATCTTGCCTAATGAGGTGCCCAGGCACCTCAAATGAGGATAAACCTACAGGGAACTCGACAGTACCCAAATTATATAGTCTAACTTGGGCACTAGTGCACTGTCTGACACAACCTCAGCCAGAACCCCCTGACCAACACCCAGGCAGCTGACCGTACACTGAGCATATCAGACGCGCCATCGCCTTAGGTCGTCATCTCTTCCCAACTGCGATTTTACAGGCTTCAGAACCTATACCTTATGTCCAATCACTGCTCACGATTGAAAATGATGCAGAAATCAGAACACCTTCCCCATGGCAAGAGACCTTGTGATTGGCATGTTGTCCAAGGTCCAGTGTAGTTGAAACCAGTTTGGCCCATGAGGCCCCACCCATGTTCGCGTGCCACTATTGTCACAAACACACATTTGACCCTCAGCCTGAGCCCAGTCTCACGTAAGGCCTCTCAGTGGCTGGATGAAGAGACAGCTTATTGGGCCTGCCAAGCCCCTATGCCGCAATTTTTAACCATAGTTTGGGTTTTCCCTTCACTCTTCCCCAGGGCTCTGCTTTGGAATTCCTCTTTAGTTCGGACACCTGAGGTAATAAACCTGAAAGGAGACCTCCCATCCCACAGATTGACGAAAAAAATTGGGACCGCCCCAATCCACAGAAAGGAAGATTCGTCCATGGCCCATGATGCCTCCCCACATTCCACGGCCATCGTTGATATAAAATCCAGAGACAAAAGCCTGAGCAAGTGCCTCAGACTCGCTCTTTCTTCATATCCTGAAGAGTTCTTCTCATGGTTTGTAGATTGGGCCTGCCATACCTACGTCCCCAAACATAAGGTGAGTTTGTGTTTTCAGACTTCTGTCCTCAAAGTCCTGGGCCACACAGCCTACAGGCTGGGGCCCCTGGAGCCACACATTCGGACTGTGCCTACCCAATCCATGGGAATTCTGCCCATTCCATTGTCCAAAATCTTACAAATTGGGAGAACTCTCCAAAGTCCCCGAAGCAATCCCAATAGTGTAGGTCTCCAGGGACAAACAAGGGTGGTCTGACACCAGGTGAGCATCTACCTCCAATCATTCCATAGATGAATATCCCCAGAGAAGGAGAATGAACAAGACAGGACCCTAGGCCATAATCGAATACATTGCTTTGTTTTACAGGCATGTCTCTTCAAAAGTCTGGATTCCAATTCCAGCATAATGGGTTTCCTGAGGCACACTTCAGAACAAATATCCTCTCCACAAGGAAACTTGTGCATGGGAGCTTTGTCAAAAGCTTAGGAGAATACTTCAGGGACCCGGGGCCACCGCCCCATTCCAAGGTCCTCATGGACACAAACACACATTACGGCCCATCCTCAGGAAAGTCCATTTCAACTCATCCACCCCGGTTGCTCCCGCAGAGGGATCCGATCTCAACTGTATTGTGGCTAGTAGACAATTGGATTGTGAGGCGGGCTTGCCTGGCATCCATCCTCCAACGGAGCTCTGGAGTCATTCCATATGGGATGTCCTGGAGCTGCCCAACAGGGCTTAAGTGTCACACAGAAGGAATCATTGAAGGGGGCATCCCACCACACCCAACGTCGGAAACCTCCATGGCCTTGAGATTCCGCTCCTTTCATGAAGGCGCAGTCATGCACAGAAACTCCAACCTGAGCCAACGTCTGATCCTCGCCGTGATTTCAGATGCTTGAGATTTTGGTTGCGACTGCAGGGGGTACCAGCCGTGCCCTCGGCCTGAAACTCAAGTCTAGCTCGTGTTCTCAAACTTCTGTCCTCACACTCCTGTCCCAGAAGCCCTCAAATTTGGCAATTCCGGACCCACAATGCAGCACTCTGCCTTCCCTCTAGAAAAAATATCTTGCCTAATGAGGTGCCCAGGCACCTCAAATGAGGATAAACCTACAGGGCACTCGACTGTACCCAAATTATATAGTCTAACTTGGGCACTAGTGCACTGTATGACACAACCTGAGCCAGAACCTCCTGACCAACACCCGGGCAGTTGACCGCACACTGAGCATATCAGATGCGCCATCGCCTTAGATTGTCATCTCTTCCCAACTGCGATTTTTCAGGCTTCAGAACCTAGACCTTATCTCCAACCACTGCCCAGGGTTGAAAATGATGGAGAAATCAAAACACCTTCCCCATGGCAAGAGACCTTGTGATTGGCATGTTGTCCAAGGTCCAGTGTAGTTGAAACCAGTGTGGCCCATGAGGCCCCGCCCATGCTCGCGTGCCACGTTGGTCACAAACACACACTGTGACCCTCAGTCTGAGCCCAGGCCTCAAGTAAGGCCTCTCAGTGGCTGGATGAAGAGACAGCTTATTGTGCCTGCCATGCCCCTAGGCCCCAATTTTTAACCATAGTTTGGGTTTTCCCTTCACTCTTCCCCAGGGCTCTGCTTTGGAATTCCTCTTTTGTTCAGACACCTGAGGTAATAAACCTGAAAGGAGAAATCCCATCCCACAGATTGACGAAAAACAATTGGGATAGGGCCAAATCCACAGAGAGGAAGATTCGTCCATGGCCCATGAGTCCTCCACCATTCCACGGCCATCGTTGATATAAAATCCAAATGCAAAAGCCTGAGCAAGTGCCTCAGACTCGATCTTTCTTCATATCCTGAAGATTTCTTCTCATGATTTGTAGATTGGGCCTGCCATACCTACATCCCCAAACCTAAGCTGAGTTTGTGTTTTCAGACTTCTGTCCTCAAAGTCCTGGGCCACACACCCTCATGCTGGGGCCTCTGAAGCCACACATTAGGACTGTGCCTACCCAATCCATGGGAATTCTGCCCATTCCATTGTCCAAAATCGTACAAATTAGGAGAACTCTCCAAAGTCCCTGAGGCCAAAACAATAGTGTAGGTTTCCGGGGACAAACAAGGCCGGTAAAACACCAGGTGAGCATCTACCTCCACTCATTCCATAGATGAATATCCCCAGAGAAGAAGAATGAACAAGATAGGACCCTAGGCCATAATCGAATACATTGCATTGGTTTACAGGCATGTCTCTTCAAAAGTCTGGATTCCAATACCAGCATAATGGGTTTCCTGAGGCACCCATCAGAACAAATCTCCTCTCCACAAGGAAACTTGTGCATGGGAGCTATGTCAAAAGCTTAGGAGAATACTTCAGGGTCCCAGTTCCACCGCCCCATTTCAAGGCCCTCATGGACACAAACACACATTAGGGCCCATCTTCAGGAAAGTCCATTTCAACTCAGCCACCCAGGTTGCTCCCGCAGAGGGATCCGATCTCAACTGTATTGTGGCTAGTAGACAAGTGGATTGCGAGGCGGGCTTGCCTGATATCCATCCTCCAAGGGTGCTCTGGATTCATTCCATATGGGATGTCCTGGAGCTGCCCAACAGGTCTCAATTGTCACACAGAAGGAATCATTGAAGGGGGCATCCCACCACTCCCACGTCGGAAAACCTCCATGGCCTTGAGATTCCGCTCCGTTCATGAAGGGGTAGTCATGCACAGAAACTCCAACCTGAGCCAACGTCTGATCCTCGCCATGACTTCAGATGCTTAAGGTTTTGGTTGCGACTGCAGGGGGTACCAGCCGTGCCCTCGGCATGAAACTCAAGTCTAGCTTGTGTTCTCAGACTTCTGTCCTCACACTCCTGGCCCAGAAGCCCAAAAGTTTGGCAATTCCGGACCCACAATGCAGCACTCTGCCTGCCCTCTAGAAAAAATATCTTGCCTAATGAGGTGCCCAGGCACCTCAAATGAGGATAAACCTACACGGCACTCGACTGTACCCAAATTATATAGTCTAACCTGGGCACTAATGCACTGTCTGACACAACCTGAGCCAGAACCTCCTGACCATCCCCCAGGAGGCTGACCGCACACTGAGCATATCAGACGCGCCATCGCCTTAGGTCGTCATCTCTTCCCAACTACGATTATTCAGGCTTCAGAACCTATACCTTATGTCTAATCACTGCTCACGATTGAAAATGATGCAGAAATCAGAACACCTTCCCCATGGCAAGAGACCTTGTGATTGGCATGTTGTGCAAGGTCCAGTGTAGTTGAAACCAGTTTGGCCCATGAGGCCCCGCCCATGCTCGCGGGCCACATTTGTCACAAACACACATTTGACCCTCAGCCTGAGCCCAGTTCTCAAGTAAGGCCGCTCAGTGGCTGGATGAAGAAACAGCTTATTGGGCCTGCCATGCCCCTAGGCCCCAAATTTTTAACCATAGTTTGGGTTTTCCCTTCACTCTTCCCCAGGGCTCTGCTTTAGAATACTTCTTTTGTTCGGACACCTGAGGTAATAAACCTGAAAGGAGACCTCCCATCCCACAGATTGACGAAAAATAATTGGGACCGCCCCAATCCAGAGAGAGGATATTCGTCCATGGCCCATGAGGCCTCCCCACATTCCACGGCCATCATTGATATAAAATCCAGAGACAAAACCATGAGCAAGTGCCTCAGACTCGCTCTTTTTTCATATCCTGAAGAGTTCTTCTCATGGTTTGTAGATTGGGCCTGCCATACCTATGTCCCCAAACATAAGGTGAGTTTGTGTTTTCAGACTTCTGTCCTCAAAGTCCTGGGCCACACAGCCTCCAGGCTGGGGCCCCTGGAGCCACACATTCGGACTGCGCCTACCCAATCTATGGGAATTCTGCCCATTCCATTGTCCAAAATCTTACAAATTGGGAGAACTCTCCAAAGGCCCCGAGGCAATCCCAATAGTGTAGGTCTCCAGGGACAAACAAGGGTGTCTGACACCAGGTGAGCCATCTACCTCCACTCATTCCATAGACGGATATCCCCAGAGAAGAAGATTGAACCAGACAGGATCCTAGGCAATAATCGGATCCATTGCTTTGGTTTACAGGCATGTCTCCTCAAGGGCCTGGATTCCAAGACCAGCATAAGGGTTTTCCTGAGGCACCCATCAGAACAAATCTCCTCTCCACAAGGAAACTTGTGCATGGGAGCTATGTCAAAAGCTTAGGAGAATACTTCAGGGTCCCGGTGCCACCACCCCATTCCAAGGCCCTCATGGACACAAACACACTTTAGGCCACATCCTCAGGAAAGTCCATTTCAACTCAGCCACCCCGTTTGCTCCCGCAGAGCCATCTGATATCAACTGTATTTTTGCTAGGAGACAATTGGAATGAGAAGCGGGCTTCCATGGCATCCATCCTCGAACGTGCTCTGGAGTCATTTCATATGGGATGTCATTGAGCTGCCCAACTGGTCTCAATTGTCCCGCAGAAGGAATCCTTGAAGGGGGCATCACACAACTCCCAACGTGGGAAAAGCTCCATGGCTTCGAGATTCCGATCCTTTCATGAAGGGGCAGTCATGCACAGAAACTACAACCTGAGCCAACGTCTGATCCTCGCCGTGACTTCAGATGCTTGAGATATGGTTTCCGATCTGCAGGGGGTACCTACCGTGCCCTCGGCCTGAAGCCCAAGTCTATCTTGTGTTCTCAGACTTCTGTCCTCAAACTCCTGGCCCGGAGGTCCTCCATTTAGGCAATTCCGGACCCACAAGGCAGCACTCTGCCTGCCCTCTAGAAAAAATATCTTGCCTAATGAGGTGCCCAGGCACCTCAAATGAGGATAAACCTACAGGGAACTCGACAGTACCCAAATTATATAGTCTAACTTGGGCACTAGTGCACTGTCTGACACAACCTCAGCCAGAACCCCCTGACCAACACCCAGGCAGCTGACCGTACACTGAGCATATCAGACGCGCCATCGCCTTAGGTCGTCATCTCTTCCCAACTGCGATTTTACAGGCTTCAGAACCTATACCTTATGTCCAATCACTGCTCACGATTGAAAATGATGCAGAAATCAGAACACCTTCCCCATGGCAAGAGACCTTGTGATTGGCATGTTGTCCAAGGTCCAGTGTAGTTGAAACCAGTTTGGCCCATGAGGCCCCACCCATGTTCGCGTGCCACTATTGTCACAAACACACATTTGACCCTCAGCCTGAGCCCAGTCTCACGTAAGGCCTCTCAGTGGCTGGATGAAGAGACAGCTTATTGGGCCTGCCAAGCCCCTATGCCGCAATTTTTAACCATAGTTTGGGTTTTCCCTTCACTCTTCCCCAGGGCTCTGCTTTGGAATTCCTCTTTAGTTCGGACACCTGAGGTAATAAACCTGAAAGGAGACCTCCCATCCCACAGATTGACGAAAAAAATTGGGACCGCCCCAATCCACAGAAAGGAAGATTCGTCCATGGCCCATGATGCCTCCCCACATTCCACGGCCATCGTTGATATAAAATCCAGAGACAAAAGCCTGAGCAAGTGCCTCAGACTCGCTCTTTCTTCATATCCTGAAGAGTTCTTCTCATGGTTTGTAGATTGGGCCTGCCATACCTACGTCCCCAAACATAAGGTGAGTTTGTGTTTTCAGACTTCTGTCCTCAAAGTCCTGGGCCACACAGCCTACAGGCTGGGGCCCCTGGAGCCACACATTCGGACTGTGCCTACCCAATCCATGGGAATTCTGCCCATTCCATTGTCCAAAATCTTACAAATTGGGAGAACTCTCCAAAGTCCCCGAAGCAATCCCAATAGTGTAGGTCTCCAGGGACAAACAAGGGTGGTCTGACACCAGGTGAGCATCTACCTCCAATCATTCCATAGATGAATATCCCCAGAGAAGGAGAATGAACAAGACAGGACCCTAGGCCATAATCGAATACATTGCTTTGTTTTACAGGCATGTCTCTTCAAAAGTCTGGATTCCAATTCCAGCATAATGGGTTTCCTGAGGCACACTTCAGAACAAATATCCTCTCCACAAGGAAACTTGTGCATGGGAGCTTTGTCAAAAGCTTAGGAGAATACTTCAGGGACCCGGGGCCACCGCCCCATTCCAAGGTCCTCATGGACACAAACACACATTACGGCCCATCCTCAGGAAAGTCCATTTCAACTCATCCACCCCGGTTGCTCCCGCAGAGGGATCCGATCTCAACTGTATTGTGGCTAGTAGACAATTGGATTGTGAGGCGGGCTTGCCTGGCATCCATCCTCCAACGGAGCTCTGGAGTCATTCCATATGGGATGTCCTGGAGCTGCCCAACAGGGCTTAAGTGTCACACAGAAGGAATCATTGAAGGGGGCATCCCACCACACCCAACGTCGGAAACCTCCATGGCCTTGAGATTCCGCTCCTTTCATGAAGGCGCAGTCATGCACAGAAACTCCAACCTGAGCCAACGTCTGATCCTCGCCGTGATTTCAGATGCTTGAGATTTTGGTTGCGACTGCAGGGGGTACCAGCCGTGCCCTCGGCCTGAAACTCAAGTCTAGCTCGTGTTCTCAAACTTCTGTCCTCACACTCCTGTCCCAGAAGCCCTCAAATTTGGCAATTCCGGACCCACAATGCAGCACTCTGCCTTCCCTCTAGAAAAAATATCTTGCCTAATGAGGTGCCCAGGCACCTCAAATGAGGATAAACCTACAGGGCACTCGACTGTACCCAAATTATATAGTCTAACTTGGGCACTAGTGCACTGTATGACACAACCTGAGCCAGAACCTCCTGACCAACACCCGGGCAGTTGACCGCACACTGAGCATATCAGATGCGCCATCGCCTTAGATTGTCATCTCTTCCCAACTGCGATTTTTCAGGCTTCAGAACCTAGACCTTATCTCCAACCACTGCCCAGGGTTGAAAATGATGGAGAAATCAAAACACCTTCCCCATGGCAAGAGACCTTGTGATTGGCATGTTGTCCAAGGTCCAGTGTAGTTGAAACCAGTGTGGCCCATGAGGCCCCGCCCATGCTCGCGTGCCACGTTGGTCACAAACACACACTGTGACCCTCAGTCTGAGCCCAGGCCTCAAGTAAGGCCTCTCAGTGGCTGGATGAAGAGACAGCTTATTGTGCCTGCCATGCCCCTAGGCCCCAATTTTTAACCATAGTTTGGGTTTTCCCTTCACTCTTCCCCAGGGCTCTGCTTTGGAATTCCTCTTTTGTTCAGACACCTGAGGTAATAAACCTGAAAGGAGAAATCCCATCCCACAGATTGACGAAAAACAATTGGGATAGGGCCAAATCCACAGAGAGGAAGATTCGTCCATGGCCCATGAGTCCTCCACCATTCCACGGCCATCGTTGATATAAAATCCAAATGCAAAAGCCTGAGCAAGTGCCTCAGACTCGATCTTTCTTCATATCCTGAAGATTTCTTCTCATGATTTGTAGATTGGGCCTGCCATACCTACATCCCCAAACCTAAGCTGAGTTTGTGTTTTCAGACTTCTGTCCTCAAAGTCCTGGGCCACACACCCTCATGCTGGGGCCTCTGAAGCCACACATTAGGACTGTGCCTACCCAATCCATGGGAATTCTGCCCATTCCATTGTCCAAAATCGTACAAATTAGGAGAACTCTCCAAAGTCCCTGAGGCCAAAACAATAGTGTAGGTTTCCGGGGACAAACAAGGCCGGTAAAACACCAGGTGAGCATCTACCTCCACTCATTCCATAGATGAATATCCCCAGAGAAGAAGAATGAACAAGATAGGACCCTAGGCCATAATCGAATACATTGCATTGGTTTACAGGCATGTCTCTTCAAAAGTCTGGATTCCAATACCAGCATAATGGGTTTCCTGAGGCACCCATCAGAACAAATCTCCTCTCCACAAGGAAACTTGTGCATGGGAGCTATGTCAAAAGCTTAGGAGAATACTTCAGGGTCCCAGTTCCACCGCCCCATTTCAAGGCCCTCATGGACACAAACACACATTAGGGCCCATCTTCAGGAAAGTCCATTTCAACTCAGCCACCCAGGTTGCTCCCGCAGAGGGATCCGATCTCAACTGTATTGTGGCTAGTAGACAAGTGGATTGCGAGGCGGGCTTGCCTGATATCCATCCTCCAAGGGTGCTCTGGATTCATTCCATATGGGATGTCCTGGAGCTGCCCAACAGGTCTCAATTGTCACACAGAAGGAATCATTGAAGGGGGCATCCCACCACTCCCACGTCGGAAAACCTCCATGGCCTTGAGATTCCGCTCCGTTCATGAAGGGGTAGTCATGCACAGAAACTCCAACCTGAGCCAACGTCTGATCCTCGCCATGACTTCAGATGCTTAAGGTTTTGGTTGCGACTGCAGGGGGTACCAGCCGTGCCCTCGGCATGAAACTCAAGTCTAGCTTGTGTTCTCAGACTTCTGTCCTCACACTCCTGGCCCAGAAGCCCAAAAGTTTGGCAATTCCGGACCCACAATGCAGCACTCTGCCTGCCCTCTAGAAAAAATATCTTGCCTAATGAGGTGCCCAGGCACCTCAAATGAGGATAAACCTACACGGCACTCGACTGTACCCAAATTATATAGTCTAACCTGGGCACTAATGCACTGTCTGACACAACCTGAGCCAGAACCTCCTGACCATCCCCCAGGAGGCTGACCGCACACTGAGCATATCAGACGCGCCATCGCCTTAGGTCGTCATCTCTTCCCAACTACGATTATTCAGGCTTCAGAACCTATACCTTATGTCTAATCACTGCTCAAGATTGAAAATGATGCAGAAATCAGAACACCTTCCCCATGGCAAGAGACCTTGTGATTGGCATGTTGTGCAAGGTCCAGTGTAGTTGAAACCAGTTTGGCCCATGAGGCCCCGCCCATGCTCGCGGGCCACATTTGTCACAAACACACATTTGACCCTCAGCCTGAGCCCAGTTCTCAAGTAAGGCCGCTCAGTGGCTGGATGAAGAAACAGCTTATTGGGCCTGCCATGCCCCTAGGCCCCAAATTTTTAACCATAGTTTGGGTTTTCCCTTCACTCTTCCCCAGGGCTCTGCTTTAGAATACTTCTTTTGTTCGGACACCTGAGGTAATAAACCTGAAAGGAGACCTCCCATCCCACAGATTGACGAAAAATAATTGGGACCGCCCCAATCCAGAGAGAGGATATTCGTCCATGGCCCATGAGGCCTCCCCACATTCCACGGCCATCATTGATATAAAATCCAGAGACAAAACCCTGAGCAAGTGCCTCAGACTCGCTCTTTTTTCATATCCTGAAGAGTTCTTCTCATGGTTTGTAGATTGGGCCTGCCATACCTACGTCCCCAAACATAAGGTGAGTTTGTGTTTTCAGACTTCTGTCCTCAAAGTCCTGGGCCACACAGCCTCCAGGCTGGGGCCCCTGGAGCCACACATTCGGACTGTGCCTACCCAATCTATGGGAATTCTGCATATTCCATTGTCCAAAATCTTACAAATTGGGAGAACTCTCCAAAGTCCCCGAGGCAATCCCAATAGTGTAGGTCTCCAGGGACACACAAGGGTGGTCTGACACCAGGTGAGCATCTACCTCCACTCATTCCATAGACGGATATCCCCAGAGAAGAAGATTGAACCAGACAGGATCCTAGGCAATAATCGGATCCATTGCTTTGGTTTACAGGCATGTCTCCTCAAGGGCCTGGATTCCAAGACCAGCATAAGGGTTTTCCTGAGGCACCCATCAGAACAAATCTCCTCTCCACAAGGAAACTTGTGCATGGGAGCTATGTCAAAAGCTTAGGAGAATACTTCAGGGTCCCGGTGCCACCACCCCATTCCAAGGCCCTCATGGACACAAACACACTTTAGGCCCCAACCTCAGGAAAGTCCATTTCAACTCAGCCACCCCGTTTGCTCCCGCAGAGCCATCCGATCTCAACTGTATTGTTGCTAGGAGACAATTGGAATGAGAGGCGGGCTTCCATGGCATCCATCCTCGAACGGTGCTCTGGAGTCATTTCATATGGGATATCATTGAGCTGCCCAACTGGTCTCAATTGTCCCGCAGAAGGAATCCTTGAAGGGGGCATCACACAACTCCCAACGTGGGAAAAGCTCCATGGCTTCGAGATTCCGCTCCTTTCATGAAGGGGCAGTCATGCACAGAAACTACAACCTGAGCCAACGTCTGATCCTCGCCGTGACTTCAGATGCTTGAGATATGGTTTCCGATCTTCAGGGGGTACCTACCGTGCCCTCGGCCTGAAGCCCAAGTCTATCTTGTGTTCTCAGACTTCTGTCCTCAAACTCCTGGCCCGGAAGTCCTCCATTTTGGCAATTCCGGACCCACAAGGCAGCACTCTGCCTGCCCTCTAGAAAAAATATCTTGCCTAATGAGGTGCCCAGGCACCTCAAATGAGGATAAACCTACAGGGAACTCGACTGTACCCAAATTATATAGTCTAACTTGGGCACTAGTGCACTGTCTGACACAACCTCAGCCAGAACCCCCTGACCAACACCCAGGCAGCTGACCGTACACTGAACATATCAGACGCGCCATCGGCTTAGGTCGTCATCTCTTCCCAACTGCGATTTTTCAGGCTTCAGAATCTATACCTTATGTCCAATCACTGCTCACGATTGAAAATGATGCAGAAATCAGAACACCTTCCCCATGGCAAGAGACCTTGTGATTGGCATGTTGTCCAAGGTCCAGTGTAGTTGAAACCAGTTTGGCCCATGAGGCCCCACCCATGTTCGCGTGCCACTATTGTCACAAACAAACATTTGACCCTCAGCCTGAGCCCAGTCTCACGTAAGGCCTCTCAGTGGCCGGATGAAGAGACAGCTTAATGGGCCTGCCAAGCCCCTATGCCGCAATTTTTAACCATAGTTTGGGTTTTCCCTTCACTCTTCCCCAGGGCTCTGCTTTGGAATTCCTCTTTTGTTCGGGCACCTGAGGTAATAAACCTGAAAGGAGACCTCCCATCCCACAGATTGACGAAAAATAATTGGGACCGCCCCAATCCACAGAAAGGAAGATTCGTCCATGGCCCATGAGGCCTCCCCACATTCCACGGCCATCGTTGATATAAAATCCAGAGACAAAAGCCTGAGCAAGTGCGTCAGACTCGCTCTTTCTTCATATCCTGAAGAGTTCTTCTCATGGTTTGTAGATTGGGCCTGCCATACCTACGTCCCCAAACATAAGGTGAGTTTGTGTTTTCAGACTTCTGTCCTCAAAGTCCTGGGCCACACAGCCTACAGGCTGGGGCCCCTGGAGCCACACATTCGGACTGTGCCTACCCAATCCATGGGAATTCTGCCCATTCCATTGTCCAAAATCTTACAAATTGGGAGAACTCTCCAAAGTCCCCGAAGCAATCCCAATAGTGTAGGTCTCCAGGGACAAACAAGGGTGGTCTGAAACCAGGTGAGCATCTACCTCCAATCATTCCATAGATGAATATCCCCAGAGAAGGAGAATGAACAAGACAGGACCCTAGGCCATAATCGAATACATTGCTTTGTTTTACAGGCATGTCTCTTCAAAAGTCTGGATTCCAATTCCAGCATAATGGGTTTCCTGAGGCACACATCAGAACAAATATCCTCTCCACAAGGAAACTTGTGCATGGGAGCTATGTCAAAAGCTTAGGAGAATACTTCAGGGACCCGGGGCCACCGCCCCATTCCAAGGTTCTCATGGACACAAACACACATTACGGCCCATCCTCAGGAAAGTCCATTTCAACTCATCCACCCCGGTTGCTCCCGCAGAGGGATCCGATCTCAACTGTATTGTGGCTAGTAGACAATTGGATTGTGAGGCGGGCTTGCCTGGCATCCATCCTCCAACGGAGCTCTGGAGTCATTCCATATGGGATGTCCTGGAGCTGCCCAACAGGGCTTAAGTGTCACACAGAAGGAATCATTGAAGGGGGCATCCCACCACACCCAACTTCGGAAACCTCCATGGCCTTGAGATTCCGCTCCTTTCATGAAGGCGCAGTCATGCACAGAAACTCCAACCTGAGCCAACGTCTGATCCTCGCCGTGATTTCAGATGCTTGAGATTTTGGTTGCGACTGCAGGGGGTACCAGCCGTGCCCTCGGCCTGAACCTCAAGTCTAGCTCGTGTTCTCAAACTTCTGTCCTCACACTCCTGTCCCAGAAGCCCTCAAGTTTGGCAATTCCGGACCCACAATGCAGCACTCTGCCTTCCCTCTAGAAAAAATATCTTGCCTAATGAGGTGCCCAGGCACCTCAAATGAGGATAAACCTACAGGGCACTCGACTGTACCCAAATTATATAGTCTAACTTGGGCACTAGTGCACTGTATGACACAACCTGAGCCAGAACCTCCTGACCAACACCCGGGCAGTTGACCGCACACTGAGCATATCAGATGCGCCATCGCCTTAGATTGTCATCTCTTCCCAACTGCGATTTTTCAGGCTTCAGAACCTAGACCTTATCTCCAACCACTGCCCAGGGTTGAAAATGATGGAGAAATCAAAACACCTTCCCCATGGCAAGAGACCTTGTGATTGGCATGTTGTCCAAGGTCCAGTGTAGTTGAAACCAGTGTGGCCCATGAGGCCCCGCCCATGCTCGCGTGCCACGTTGGTCACAAACACACACTGTGACCCTCAGTCTGAGCCCAGGCCTCAAGTAAGGCCTCTCAGTGGCTGGATGAAGAGACAGCTTATTGTGCCTGCCATGCCCCTAGGCCCCAATTTTTAACCATAGTTCGGGTTATCCCTTCACTCTTCTCCAGGGCTCTGCTTTGGAATTCCTCTTTTGTTCAGACACCTGAGGTAATAAACCTGAAAGGAGAAATCCCATCCCACAGATTGACGAAAAACAATTGGGATAGGGCCAAATCCACAGAGAGGAAGATTCGTCCATGGCCCATGAGTCCTCCCCCATTCCACGGCCATCGTTGATATAAAATACAAATGCAAAAGCCTGAGCAAGTGCCTCAGACTCGCTCTTTCTTCATATCCTGAAGATTTCTTCTCATGATTTGTAGATTGGGCCTGCCATACCTACATCCCCAAACCTAAGCTGAGTTTGTGTTTTCAGACTTCTGTCCTCAAAGTCCAGGGCCACACACCCTCATGCTGGGGACTCTGAAGCCCCACATTAGGACTGTGCCTACCCAATCCATGGGAATTCTGCCCATTCCATTGTCCAAAATCGTACAAATTAGGAGAACTCTCCAAAGTCCCTGAGGCCAAAACAATAGTGTTAGTCTCCGGGGACAAACAAGGGCGGTAAGACACCAGGTGAGCATCTACCTCCACTCATTCCATAGATGAATATCCCCAGAGAAGAAGAATGAACAAGATAGGACCCTAGGCCATAATCGAATACATTGTATTGGTTTACAGGCATGTCTCTTCAAAAGTCTGGATTCCAATACCAGCATAATGGGTTTCCTGAGGCACCCATCAGAACAAATCTCCTCTCCACAAGGAAACTTGTGCATGGGAGCTATGTCAAAAGCTTAGGAGAATACTTCAGGGTCCCAGTGCCACCGCCCCATTTCAAGGCCCTCATGGACACAAACACACATTAGGGCCCATCTTCAGGAAAGTCCATTTCAACTCAGCCACCCAGGTTGCTCCCGCAGAGGGATCCGATCTCAACTGTATTGTGGCTAGTAGACAAGTGGATTGCGAGGCGGGCTTGCCTGATATCCATCCTCCAAGGGTGCTCTGGAGTCATTCCATATGGGATGTCCTGGAGCTGCCCAACAGGTCTCAATTGTCACACAGAAGGAATCATTGAAGGGGGCATCCCACCACTCCCACGTCGGAAAACCTCCATGGCCTTGAGATTCCGCTCCGTTCATGAAGGGGTAGTCATGCACAGAAACTCCAACCTGAGCCAACGTCTGATCCTCGCCATGACTTCAGATGCTTAAGGTTTTGGTTGCGACTGCAGGGGGTACCAGCCGTGCCCTCGGCATGAAACTCAAGTCTAGCTTGTGTTCTCAGACTTCTGTCCTCACACTCCTGGCCCAGAAGCCCAAAAGTTTGGCAATTCCGGACCCACAATGCAGCACTCTGCCTGCCCTCTAGAAAAAATATCTTGCCTAATGAGGTGCCCAGGCACCTCAAATGAGGATAAACCTACACGGCACTCGACTGTACCCAAATTATATAGTCTAACCTGGGCACTAATGCACTGTCTGACACAACCTGAGCCAGAACCTCCTGACCATCCCCCAGGAGGCTGACCGCACAGTGAGCATATCAGACGCGCCATCGCCTTAGGTCGTCATCTCTTCCCAACTACGATTATTCAGGCTTCAGAACCTATACCTTATGTCCAATCACTGCTCACGATTGAAAATGATGCAGAAATCAGAGCACCTTCCCCATGGCAAGAGACCTTGTGATTGGCATGTTGTGCAATGTCCAGTGTAGTTGAAACCAGTTTGGCCCATGAGGCCCCGCCCATGCTCGCGGGCCACATTTGTCACAAACACACATTTGACCCTCAGCCTGAGCCCAGTCCTCAAGTAAGGCCGCTCAGTGGCTGGATGAAGAAACAGCTTATTAGGCCTGCCATGCCCCTAGGCCCCAAATTTTTAACCATAGTTTGGGTTTTCCCTTCACTCTTCCCCAGGGCTCTGCTTTAGAATACTTCTTTTGTTCGGACACCTGAGGTAATAAACCTGAAAGGAGACCTCCCATCCCACAGATTGACGAAAAATAATTGGGACCGCCCCAATCCACAGAAAGGAAGATTCGTCCATGGCCCATGATGCCTCCCCACATTCCACGGCCATCGTTGATATAAAATCCAGAGACAAAAGCCTGAGCAAGTGCCTCAGACTCGCTCTTTCTTCATATCCTGAAGAGTGCTTCTCATGGTTTGTAGATTGGGCCTGCCATACCTACATCCCCAAACATAAGGTGAGTTTGTGTTTTCAGACTTCTGTCCTCAAAGTCCTGGGCCACACAGCCTCCAGGCTGGGACCCCTGGAGCCACACATTCGGACTGTGCCTACCCAATCCATGGGAATTCTGCCCATTCCATTGTCCAAAATCTTACAAATTGGGAGAACTCTCCAAAGTCCCCGAAGCAATCCCAATAGTGTAGGTCTCCAGGGACAAACAAGGGTGGTCTGACACCAGGTGAGCATCTACCTCCACTCATTCCATAGACGGATATCCCCAGAGAAGAAGATTGAACCAGACAGGATCCTAGGCAATAATCGGATCCATTGCTTTGGTTTACAGGCATGTCTCCTCAAGAGCCTGGATTCCAAGACCAGCATAAGGGTTTTCTTGAGGCACCCATCAGAAAAAATCTCCTCTCCACAAGGAAACTTGTGCATGGGAGCTATGTCAAAAGCTTAGGAGAATACTTCAGGGTCCCGGTACCACAGCACCATTCCAAGGCCCTCATGGACACAAACACACTTAAGGCCCCATCCTCAGGAAAGTCCATTTCAACTCAGCCACCACGGTTGCTCCCGCAGAGCCATCCGATCTCAACTGTATTGTTGCTAGGAGACAATTGGAATGCGAGGCGGGCTTCGCAGGCATCCATCCTCGAACGGTGCTCTTGAGTCATTCCATATGAGATGTCCTGGAGCTGCCCAACAGGTCTCAATTGTCCCGCTGATGGAATCCTTGAAGGGGGCATCTCACAACTCCCAACGTGGGAAAAGCTCCATGGCCTTGAGAATCCGCTTCTTTCATGAAGGGGCAGTCATGCACAGAAACTACAACCTGAGCCAACGTCTGATCCTCGCCATGACTTCAGATGCTTGTGATATTGTTTCCGATCTTCAGGGGGTAACTACCGTGCCCTCGGCCTGAAGCCCAAGTCTATCTTGTGTTCTCAGACTTCTGTCCTCACATTCCTGGCCCAGAAGCCCTCACGTTTGGCAATTCCGGACCCACAATGCAGCACTCTGCCTTCCCTCTAGAAAAAATATCTTGCCTAATGAGGTGCCCAGGCACCTCAAATGGGCACTATTTCCCCTTCTGACCCAGCCTGAGCCTGGACCTCCTGGTCCCACCCAGACAGCTGGCCGCACACTGAGCACATCGGACCCGCCATGGCCTTAGGTCGTCATCTCTTCCCAACTGCGTTTTTCAGGCACCAGAACCTAGACCTTATCTCCAACCACTGCCCAGGGTTGAAAATGATGCAGAAATCAGAACTCTTTCCCCATGGCAAGAAACCTTGTGTTTGGCATGTTGTACAACGTTCAGTGTAGTTGAAACAAGCATGGCCCATGAGGCCCAGCCCATGCTTGCGGGCCACATTGGTCACAAACACACATTGTGACCCTCAGCCTGAGCCCAGTCCTCAGGTCAGGCCTCTCAGGGCCTATATGAAGAGACAGCATATTGGGCTTGCCATGGCCCTAGGCCCCAATTTTTAACCATAGTTCGGGTTGTCCCTTCACTCTTCCCCAGGGCTCTGCTTTGGAATTCCTCTTTTGGTGGGACACCTGAGGTAACAAAACTGAAAGGAGTCCTCCCATCCCACAGATTGACGAAAAACAATTGGGATCGGGCCAAATCCACAGAGAGGAAAATTCGTCCATGGCCCATGAGACTTCCCCAACATTCAACGGCCATCGCTGAAACAAAATCCAGAGACAAAAGCCTGAGCAAGCGCCTCAGACTCGCTCATTCTTCATATCCTGAAGAGTTCTTCTCATGGTTTGTAGATCGGGCGTGCCATACCTACGTCCCCAAACTTAAGCTGAGTTTGTGTTTTCAGTCTTCTGTCCTCAAAGTCCTGGGCCACACTCCCTCCAGGCTGGGGCCCCTGGTACCACACATTAGGACTGCCTCCACCCAATCCATGGGAATTCTGCCCATTCCATTGTCAAAAATCGTACAAATTAGGAGAACCCTCCAAAGTCCCTTAGGCCATCCTAATAGTGTAGGTCGCCCGGGACAAAAAAGGGCGGTTGATACCGGCTGAGCATCTACCTCCACTCATCTACTTCCACTCATACCAAGAAGATTGAACCAGACAGGACCCGAGGCCATTATCGGATCCATTGCTTTGGTTTACAGGCATGACTCCTCAAAAGCCTGGATTCCAATACCAGCAGAGGGGATTTCCTGAGGCACCCATCAGAACAAATCTCGTCTCCACAAGGAAACTTGTCATGGGAGCTATGCCAAAGCTTAGGAGAATACTTCAGGGTCCCGGTGCCACCTCCCCATTCCAAGGCCCTCATGGACACAAACACACGTTAGGACCCATCCTCTGGAAAGTGCATTTCAACTCAGCCACCCCGGTTGCTCCCGCAGATCCATTAGATCTAAACTGTCTTGTTGCTAGGCGACAATTGGAAGGCGAGGCGGAATTCCCAGGCATCCATCCTGGAACGGTGCTCTGGAGTCATTCCATATGGATTGTCCTGGAGCTGTCCAACAGGTCTCAATTGTCCCGCAAAAGGAATCCTTGAAGGGGGCATCCCACATCTCCCAACGTGGAAAACCTCCAAGGCCTCGAGATTCCGCTCCCTTCATGAAGGGGCCGTTATGCACAGAAACTCCAACCTGAGACAACGTCGGATCCTCGCCCTGACTTCAGATGCATGAGATATTGGTTCAGATTTCAGGGGGTACCTGCCGTGCCCTCACCCTGAATCCGAAGTCTAGCTTGTGTTCTCGGACTTCCGTCCTCACTCTCCTGGCCCCGAAGCCCTCAAGTTTGGCAATTCCGGACCGACAATGAAGCACTCTGCTTGCCCTCTAGAAAAAATATATTGCCTAATGAGCAGCCCAGGCAGCTTAAATGAGATTAAACCTATACGGCACTCGAATGTACCCAAATTATATAGCCTAACCTGGGCACTAATGCACTGTCTGACACAACCTGAGCCCGGACCTGCTGACCAACACCCAGACAGCTGACCGCACGCTGAGCACATCAGACCCGCCATGGCCTTAGGTCATCATCTCTTCCCTACCTCAGTTTTCAGGCTTCAGAACCTAGACCTTATCTCCAATCACTGCCCACGGGTGACTGTGATGCAGAAATCAGAACTCTTCCTGACCCATGGCAAGAAACCTTGTGGTTGGCATGTTGTCCAACGTTCAGTGTAGGAGGAAACAGCATTCACCCTGAGGCCCCGCCCATTCTTGAGTGCTTCGAGAGCATAAACACACATTGTGACCTCAGCGTGAGTCCTGTCCTCTAGTAAGTCCTCTCAATGGCTGGAACATTAGATGTCATAATGGGCTTGACATGTCCCTAGTCCCCAATTTTTAACCAGATTTCTGGTTGTCCAGTCGCCCCACCCCAGGGCTCTACTCTGGAATCCCTCATTTGGTGGGACATCTGAGGTTGAAAAACAAAATGAAACAAATCGACAACAACAACAAAAAAACGGACTTCTTCCATCCCCAGAATGACCCCAAACTCTTTGGAAGGGACCGAACCCCCAGAGAGTAAGACTCGTCCATTTCCCATGAAGTCACCCGGCAATTTCACGACCATGTGTGACAAGACATCCAGAGACAAAAACTTGAGCAAGAGCCTCACACTCGCCCTTTGTTCATATCCCGAAGTGTTCTCCTCATGGTCTGTAGATCAGTCCTGCCATACCTATGACCCAAAACATAAGCCGAGTTTGTGTTTTCAGACAACTGTCCAAACAGCTCTGGCCTACACACCCTACAGGCTCAGGGCCCTGGAGACAAACCTGAGGACTGTACTTGCCCTCTCCAAGGGAATTGTATGTGCCCATTCCATTGGCCACAACCCTACTAGTAGGATAACCTCCAAAGTCCCTGAGGCCATCCCAATAGTTGTGGCTTCCCAGGACAAACAGGGGCAATCTGAGCCCATCTGAGCACCTACCTGCACTCAGACCCGTAGACTGTTGTCCCCAGAGGTAAAAAGGAACGAACAGGCCCCTAGGCACTAATCGGATCCATTGCTTTGGTTTCCAGGCATCTCTCCTCAGAGGCCTGGATTTCAATACCAGCATATGGCTGTTTCTTGACTCACCCATCAGAACAAATCTCATCTACACTTGGGAAACATGCACGTTAGAGCTGTGCCAAAGCCTCTGTTTAGGAGAACCCTTCAGGGCCCCAGGGCCACCGCTTCATTCCAAGGTCTCCATAGACACAAAAACATATTAGGACACATCCACAGGAGAGTCCATTTCAACTCAGCCTCCTCGGTTGCCCCCCACATCCAGCAGATCTAACCTGTCTTGTTGCTTGGAGACCATTGGAATGCGAGGTGGGCTACCCAGCCATCCATCCTTAGAACCCTGCTCGGAATCGTTGGCCTGGAGCCAACCAACAGGTCTCAATTGTCCTGCAGAAGAATCTTTGCAGTTTGGAGCTTCTCACAACTTCCATCGTGGGAAAACCCCCATGTCCACGTGATCCAACCCCCTTCAAGAAAGGGCCATCAGGGCAGAAAGTCCAACCTGAGCGATCGTCTGATCCTTGCCCTGACTTCAGATGCACGAGATCTCGATTGAGGTCTGTAGATTGTGCCTGCCATATCCTCACCCAGAAACCTAGGCCTAGCTTGGGTTCTCAGACTGCGTCCTCAGACTACTGGCCCACAAGCCCTCCAGTTGGGCAATCCAGAACTACAATGCCGCACTCTGCCTGCCCTACAGAAGTCAAACATTGCCCTCATTGCTACCCCGAAACCCCAAAAGAAAATCAACCTGCACGCCATTCGGCTGTACCCCAAACATATAGGCTGACCTGGGCACTATTTCCCCTTCTGACCCAGCCTGAGCCTGGACCTCCTGGTCCCACCCAGACAGCTGGCCGCACACTGAGTACATCGGACCCGCCATGGCCTTAGGTCATCATCTCTTCCCAACTGCGGTTTTCAGGCTCCAGAACCTAGACCTTATCTCCAACCACTGCCCAGGGTTGAAAATGATGCAGAAATCAGAACTCTTTACCCATGGCAAGAAACCTTGTGGTTGGCATGTTGTCCAACGTTCAGTGTAGTTGAAACAAGCGTGGCCCATGAGGATCAGCCCATGCTTGCGGGCCACATTGGTCACAAACACGCATTGTGACCCTCAGCCTGAGCCCAGTCCTCAGGTAAGGCCTCTCAGGGCCTATATGAAGAGACAGCATATTGGGCTTGCCATGCCCCTAGGCCCCAATTTTTAACCATAGTTCGGGTTGTCCCTTCACTCTTCCCCAGGGCTCTGCTTTGGAATTCCTCTTTTGGTGGGACACCTGAGGTAACAAACCTGAAAGGAGTCCTCCCATCCCACAGATTGACGAAAAACAATTGGGATCGGGCCAAATCCACAGAGAGGAAGATTCGTCCATGGCCCATGAGATCTCCACAACATTCCACGACCATCGCTGAAACAAAATCCAGAGACAAAAGCCTGAGCAAGCTCCTCAGACTCGCTCATTCTTCATGTCCTGAAGAGTTCTTCTCATGGTTTGTAGATCGGGCGTGCCATAAATACGTCCCCAAACTTAAGCTGAGTTTGTGTTTTCAGTCTTCTGTCCTCAAAGTCCTGGGCCACACTCCCTCCAAGCTGGGGCCCCTGGAGCCACACATTAGGACTGCCCCCACCCAATCCATGGGAATTCTGCCTATTCCATTGTCAAACATCGTACAAATTAGGAGAACCCTCCAAAGTCCCTGAGGCCATCCCAATAATGTAGGTCGCCCGGGACAAAAAAGGGCGGTTGATACCGGATGAGCATCTACCTCCACTCATCTACCTCCACTCATACCAAGAAGATTGAACCAGACAGGACCCGAGGCCATTATCGGATCCATTGCTTTGGTTTACAGGCATGTCTCCTCAAAAGCCTGCATTCCAATACCAGCAGAGGGGATTTCCTGAGGCACCCACCAGAACAAATCTCGTCTCCACAAGGAAACTTTTGCATGGGAGCTATGCCAAAGCTTAGGAGAATTCTTCAGGGTCCCGGTGCCACCTCCCCATTCCAAGGCCCTCATGGACACAAACACACGTTAGGACCCATCCTCTGGAAAGTGCATTTCAACTCAGCCACCCCGGTTGCTCCCGCAGATCCATTACATCTAAACTGTCTAGTTGCTAGGAGACAATTGGAAGGCGAGGCGGACTTCCCAGTAATCCATCCTGGAACGGTGCTCTGGAGTCATTCCATACGGGATGTCCTGGAGCTGTCCAACAGGTCTCAATTGTCCCGCAGAAGGAATCCTTGAAGGGGGCATCCCACATCTCCCAACGTGGAAAACCTCCATGGCCTCGAGATTCCGCTCTCTTCATGAAGGGGCCGTCATGCACAGAAACTCCAACCTGAGCCAACGTCGGATCCTCGCCCTGACTTCAGATGCATGAGATATTGGTTCAGATCTGCAGGTGGTACCTGCCGTGCCCTCACCCTGAATCCGAAGTCTAGCTTGTGTTCTCAGACTTCCGTCCTCACTCTCCTGGCCCCGAAGCCCTCAAGTTTGGCAATTCCGGACCGACAATGAAGCACTCTGCCTGCCCTCTAGAAAAAATATATTGCCTAATGAGCAGCCCAGGCAGCTTAAATGAGATTAAACCTACACGGCACTCGAATGTACCCGAATTATATAGTCTAAACTGGGCACTAATGCACTGTCTGACACAACCTGAGCCCGGACCTGCTGACCAACACCCAGACAGCTGACCGCACGCTGAGCACATCAGACCCGCCATGGCCTTAGGTCATCATCTCTTCCCTACCTCAGTTTTCAGGCTTCAGAACCTAGACCTTATCTCCAATCACTGCCCACGGGTGACTGTGATGCAGAAATCAGAACTCTTCCTGACCCATGGCAAGAAACCTTGTGGTTGGCATGTTGTCCAACGTTCAGTGTAGGAGAAACCAGCATTCACGCTGAGGCCCCGCCCATTCTTGAGTGCGAGGAGAGCATAAACACGCATTGTGACCTCAGCGTGAGTCCTGTCCTCTAGTAAGTCCTCTCAGTGGCTGGACCTTTAGATGTCATAATGGGCTTGACATGTCCCTAGTCCCCAATTTTTAACCAGATTTCTGGTTGTCCAGTCGCCCCACCCCAGGGCTCTACTCTGGAATCCCTCATTTGGTGGGACATATGAGGTTGAAAAACAAAATGAAACAAATCGACAACAACAAAAAAACAGACTTCTTCCATCCCCAGAATGACCCCAAAATCTTTGGACGGGACCGAACCCCCAGAGAGTAAGACTCGTCCATTTCCCATGAAGTCACCCGTAAATTTCACGACCATGAGTGACACGATATCCAGAGACAAAAACTTGAGCAAGAGCCTCACACTCGCCCTTTTTTCATATCCCGAAGTGTTCTCCTCATGGTCTGTAGATCAGTCCTGCCATACCTATGACCCAAAACATAAGCCGAGTTTGTGTTTTCAGACAACTGTCCAAATAGCTCTGGCCTACACACCCTACAGGCTCAGGGCCCTGGAGCCAAACCTGAGGACTGTACTTGCCCTCTCCAAGGGAATTGTATGTGCCCATTCCATTGGCCACAACCCTACTAGTAGGATAACCTCCAAAGTCCCTGAGGCCATCCCAATAGTTGTGGCTTCCCAGGACAAACAGGGGCAATCTGAGCCCATCTGAGCACCTACCTGCACTCAGACCCGTAGACTGATGTCCCCAGAGGTAAAAAGGAACGAACAGGCCCCTAGGCACTAATCGGATCCATTGTTTTGGTTTCCAGGCATCTCTCCTCAGAGGCCTGGATTTCAGTACCAGCATATGGCTGTTTCTTGACTCACCCATCAGAACAAATCTCATCTACACATGGGAAACATGCACGTTGGAGCTGTGTCAAAGCCTCTGTTTAGGAGAACCCTTCAGGGCCCCAGGGCCACCGCTTCATTCCAAGGTCTCCATAGACACAAAAACATATTAGGACACATCCACAGGAGAGTCCATTTCAACTCAGCCTCCTCGGTTGCCCCCCACATCCAGCAGATCTAACCTGTCTTGTTGCTTGGAGACCATTGGAATGCGAGGTGGGCTACCCAGCCATCCATCCTTAGAACCCTGCTCGGAATCGTTGGCCTGGAGCCAACCAACAGGTCTCAATTGTCCTGCAGAAGAATCTTTGCAGTTTGGAGCTTATCACAACTCCCATCGTGGGAAAACCCCCATGTCCTCGTGATCCAACCCCCTTCAAGAAAGGGCCATCAGGGCAGAAAGTCCAACCTGAGCGATCGTCTGATCCTTGCCCTGACTTCAGATGCACGAGATCTCGATTGAGGTCTGTAGATTGTGCCTGCCATATCCTCACCCAGAAACCTAGGCCTAGCTTGGGTTCTCAGACTCCGTCTTCAGACTAGTGGCCCACAAGCCCTCCAGTTTGGCAATCCAGAACTACAATGCCGCACTCTCCCTGACCTACAGAAGTAAAACATTGCCCTCAGGGCTACCCCGAAACCGCAAATGAGGATCAACCTGCACGCCATTCGGCTGTACCCCAAACATATAGGCTGACCTGGGCACTATTTCACCTTCTGACCCAGCCTGAGCCTGGACCTCCTGGTCCCACCCAGACAGCTGGCCGCACACTGAGCACATCGGACCCGCCATGGCCTTAGGTCGTCATCTCTTCCCAACTGCGGTTTTCAGGCTCCAGAACCTAGACCTTATCTCCAACCACTGCCCAGGGTTGAAAATGATGCAGAAATCAGAACTCTTTACCCATGGCAAGAAACCTTGTGGTTGGCATGTTGTCCAACGTTCAGTGTAGTTGAAACAAGCGTGGCCCATGAGGCCCAGCCCATGCTTGAGGGCCACATTGGTCACAAACACACATTGTGACCCTCAGCCTGAGCCCAGTCCTCAGGTAAGGCCTCTCAGGGCCTATATGAAGAGACAGCATATTGGGCTTGCCATGCCCCTAGGCCCCAATTTTTAACCATAGTTCGGGTTGTCCCTTCACTCTTCCCCAGGGCTCTGCTTTGGAATTCTTCTTTTGGTGGGACACCTGAGGTAACAAACCTGAAAGGAGTCCTCCCATCCCACAGATGGACGAAAAACAATTGGGATCGGGCCAAATCCACAGAGAGGAAGATTCGTCCATGGCCCATGAGACCTCCCCAACATTCCACGGCCATCGCTGAAACAAAACCCAGAGACAAAAGCCTGAGCAAGCTCCTCAGACTCGCTCATTCTTCATATCCTGAAGAGTTCTTCTCAGGGTTTGTGGATCGGGCGTGCCATACCTACGTCCCCAAACTTAAGCTGATTTTGTGTTTTCAGTCTTCTGTCCTCAAAGTCCTGGGCCACACTCCCTCCAGGCTGAAGCCTTGGATCCACTCATTAGGACTGCCCCCACCCAATCCATGGGAATTCTGCCCATTCCATTGTCAAAAATTGTACAAATTAGGAGAACCCTCCAAAGTCCCTGAGGCCATCCCAATAGTGTAGGTCACCCGGGACAAAAAAGGGCGATTGATACCGGCTGAGCATCTACCTCCACTCATCTACCTCCACTCATACCAAGAAGATTGAACCAGACAGGACCCGAGGCCATTATCGGATAAATTGCTTTGATTTACAGGCATGTCTCCACAAGCCTGGATTCCAATACCAGCAGAGGGGATTTCCTGAGGCACCCTTCAGAACAAATATCGTCTCCACAAGGAAACTTGTGCATGGGAGCTATGCCAAAGCTTAGGAGAATACTTCAGGGTCCCGGTGCCACCTCCCCATTCCAAGGCCCTCATGGACACAAACACACGTTAGGACCCATCCTCTGGAAAGTGCATTTCAACTCAGCCACCCCGGTTGCTCCCGCAGATCCATTAGATCTAAACTGTCTTGTTGCGCGGCGAATATTGGAAGGCGAGGCGGAATTCCCAGGCATCCATCCTGGAACGGTGCTCTGGAGTCATTCCATATGGATTGTCCTGGAGCTGTCCAACAGGTCTCAATTGTCCCGCAGAAGGAATCCTTGAAGGGGGCATCCCACATCTCCCAACGTGGAAAACCTCCATGGCCTCGAGATTCCGCTCCCTTCATGAAGGGGCCGTTATGCACAGAAACTCCAACCTGAGACAACGTCGGATCCTCGCCCTGACTTCAGATGCATGAGATATTGGTTCAGATTGCAGGGGGTACCTGCCGTGCCCTCACCCTGAATCCGAAGTCTAGCTTGTGTTCTCAGACTTCCGTCCTCACTCTCCTGGCCCCGAAGCCCTCAAGTTTGGCAATTCCGGACCGACAATGAAGCACTCTGCTTGCCCTCTAGAAAAAATATATTGCCTAATGAGCAGCCCAGGCAGCTTAAATGAGGTTAAACCTACACGGCACTCGAATGTACCCAAATTATATAGCCTAACCTGGGCACTAATGCACTGTCTGACACAACCTGAGCCCGGACCTGCTGACCAACACCCAGACAGCTGACCGCACGCTGAGCACATCAGACCCGCCATGGCCTTAGGTCATCATCTCTTCCCTACCTCAGTTTTCAGGCTTCAGAACCTAGACATTATCTCCAATCACTGCCCACGGGTGACTGTGATGCAGAAATCAGAACTCTTCCTGACCCATGGCAAGAAACCTTGTGGTTGGCATGTTGTCCAACGTTCAGTGTAGGAGAAACCAGCATTCACCCTGAGGCCCCGCCCACTCTTGCGTGCGACGAAAGCATAAACACACATTGTGACCTCAGCGTGAGTCCTGTCCTCTAGTAAGTCCTCTCAGTGGCTGGAACATTAGATGTCATAATGGGCTTGACATGTCCCTAGTCCCCAATTTTTAACCAGATTTCTGGTTGTCCAGTCGCCCCACCCCAGGGCTCTACTCTGGAATCCCTCATTTGGTGGGACATCTGAGGTTGAAAAACAAAATGAAACAAATCGACAACAACAACAAAAAAAACGGACTTCTTCCATCCCCAGAATGACCCCAAACTCTTTGGACGGGTCCGAACCCCCAGAGATTAAGACTCGTCCATTTCCCATGAAGTCACCCGGCAATTTCACGACCATGAGTGACACGATATCCAGAGACAAAAACTTGAGCAAGAGCCTCACACTCGCCCTTTTTTCATATCCCGAAGTGTTCTCCTCATGGTCTGTAGATCAGTCCTGCCATACCTATGAACCAAAACATAAGCCGAGTTTGTGTTTTCAGACAACTGTCCAAACAGCTCTGGCCTACACACCCTACAGGCTCAGGGCCCTGGAGCCAAACCTGAGGACTGTACTTGCCCTCTCCAAGGGAATTGTATGTGCCCATTCCAATGGCCACAACCCTACTAGTAGGATAACCTCCAAAGTCCCTGAGGCCATCCCAATAGTTGTGGCTTCCCAGGACAAACAGGGGCAATCTGAGCCCATCTGACCACCTACCTGCACTCAGACCCGTAGACTGATGTCCCCAGAGGTAAAAAGGAACGAACAGGCCCCTTAGGCACTAATCGGATCCATTGCTTTGGTTTCCAGGCATCTCTCCTCAGAGGCCTGGATTTCAATACCAGCATATGGCTGTTTCTTGACTCACCCATCAGAACAAATCTCATCTACACTTGGGAAACATGCACGTTAGAGCTGTGTCAAAGCCTCTGTTTAGGAGAACCCTTCAGGGCCCCAGGGCCACCGCTTCATTCCAAGGTCTCCATAGACACAAAAACATATTAGGACACATCCACAGGAGAGTCCATTTCAACTCAGCCTCCTCGGTTGCCCCCCACATCCAGCAGATCTAACCTGTCTTGTTGCTTGGAGACCATTGGAATGCGAGGTGGGCTACCCAGCCATCCATCCTTAGAACCCTGCTCGGAATCGTTGGCCTGGAGCCAACCAACAGGTCTCAATTGTCCTGCAGAAGAATCTTTGCAGTTTGGAGCTTATCACAACTCCCATCGTGGGAAAACCCCCATGTCCTCGTGATCCAACCCCCTTCAAGAAAGGGCCATCAGGGCAGAAAGTCCAACCTGAGCGATCGTCTGATCCTTGCCCTGACTTCAGATGCACGAGATCTCGATTGAGGTCTGTAGATTGTGCCTGCCATATCCTCACCCAGAAACCTAGGCCTAGCTTGGGTTCTCAGACTGCGTCCTCAAACTACTGGCCCACAAGCCCTCCAGTTGGGCAATCCAGAACTACAATGCCGCACTCTGCCTGCCCTACAGAAGTCAAACATTGCTCTCATTGCTACCCCGAAACCCCAAAAGAAAATCAACCTGCACGCCATTCGGCTGTACCCCAAACATATAGGCTGACCTGGGCACTATTTCCCCTTCTGACCCAGCCTGAGCCTGGACCTCCTGGTCCCACACAGACAGCTGGCCGCACACTGAGCACATCGGACCCGCCATGGCCTTAGGTCGTCATCTCTTCCCAACTGCGGTTTTCAGGCTCCAGAACCTAGACCTTATCTCCAACCACTGCCCAGGGTTGAAAATGATGCAGAAATCAGAACTCTTTCCCCATGGCAAGAAACCTTGTGTTTGGCATGTTGTCCAACGTTCAGTGTAGTTGAAACAAGCGTGGCCCATGAGGCCCAGCCCATGCTTGCGGGCCACATTGGTCACAAACACACATTGTGACCCTCAGCCTGAGCCCAGTCCTCAGGTAAGGCCTCTCAGGGCCTATATGAAGAGACAGCATATTGGGCTTGCCATGCCCCTAGGCCCCAATTTTTAACCATAGTTCGGGTTGTCCCTTCACTCTTCCCCAGGGCTCTGCTTTGGAATTCCTCTTTTGGTGGGACACCTGAGGTAACAAACCTGAAAGGAGTCCTCCCATCCCACAGATTGACGAAAAACAATTGGGATCGGGCCAAATCCACAGAGAGGATGATTCGTCCATGGCCCATGAGACCTCCACAACATTCCACGGCCATCGCTGAAACAAAATCCAGAGACAAAAGCCTGAGCAAGCTCCTCAGACTCGCTCATTCTTCATGTCCTGAAGAGTTCTTCTCATGGTTTGTAGATCGGGCGTGCCATAACTACGTCCCCAAACTTAAGCTGAGTTTGTGTTTTCAGTCTTCTGTCCTCAAAGTCCTGGGCCACACTCCCTCCAGGCTGGGGCCCCTGGAGCCACACATTAGGACTGCCCCCACCCAATCCATGGGAATTCTGCCCATTCCATTGTCAAAAATTGTACAAATTAGGAGAACCCTCCAAAGTCCCTGGGGCCATCCCAATAGTGTAGGTCGCCCGGGACAAAAAAGGGCGATTGATACCGGCTGAGCATCTACCTCCACTCATCTACCTGCACTCATACCAAGAAGATTGAACCAGACAGGACCCGAGGCCATTATCGGATAAATTGCTTTGGTTTACAGGCATGTCTCCTCAAAAGCCTGGATTCCAATACCAGCAGAGGGGATTTCCTGAGGCACCCATCAGCACAAATTTCGTCTCCACAAGGAAACTTGTGCATGGGAGCTATGCCAAAGCTTAGGAGAATACTTCAGGGTCCCGGTGCCACCTCCCCATTCCAAGGCCCTCATGGACACAAACACACGTTAGGACCCATCCTCTGGAAAGTGCATTTCAACTCAGCCACCCCGGTTGCTCCCGCAGATCCATTAGATCTAAACTGTCTTGTTGCGCGGCGAATATTGGAAGGCGAGGCGGAATTCCCAGGCATCCATCCTGGAACGGTGCTCTGGAGTCATTCCATATGGATTGTCCTGGAGCTGTCCAACAGGTCTCAATTGTCCCGCAGAAGGAATCCTTGAAGGGGGCATCCCACATCTCCCAACGTGGAAAACCTCCATGGCCTCGAGATTCCGCTCCCTTCATGAAGGGGCCGTTATGCACAGAAACTCCAATCTGAGACAACGTCGGATCCTCGCCCTGACTTCAGATGCATGAGATATTGGTTCAGATTGCAGGGGGTACCTGCCGTGCCCTCACCCTGAATCCGAAGTCTAGCTTGTGTTCTCAGACTTCCGTCCTCACTCTCCTGGCCCCGAAGCCCTCAAGTTTGGCAATTCCGGACCGACAATGAAGCACTCTGCTTGCCCTCTAGAAAAAATATATTGCCTAATGAGCAGCCCAGGCAGCTTAAATGAGGTTAAACCTACACGGCACTCGAATGTACCCAAATTATATAGCCTAACCTGGGCACTAATGCACTGTCTGACACAACCTGAGCCCGGACCTGCTGACCAACACCCAGACAGCTGACCGCACGCTGAGCACATCAGACCCGCCATGGCCTTAGGTCATCATCTCTTCCCTACCTCAGTTTTCAGGCTTCAGAACCTAGACCTTATCTCCAATCACTGCCCACGGGTGACTGTGATGCAGAAATCAGAACTCTTCCTGACCCATGGCAAGAAACCTTGTGGTTGGCATGTTGTCCAACGTTCAGTGTAGGAGAAACCAGCATTCACCCTGAGGCCCCGCCCATTCTTGCGTGCGACGAGAGCATAAACACACATTGTGACCTCAGCGTGAGGTCTGTCCTCTAGTAAGTCCTCTCAGTGGCTGGAACATTAGATTTCATAATGGGCTTGACATGTCCCTAGTCCCCAATTTTTAACGAGATTTCTGGTTGTCCAGTCGCCCCACCCCAGGGCTCTACTCTGGAATCACTCATTTGGTGGGACATCTGAGGTTGAAAAACAAAATGAAACAAATCGACAACAACAACAAAAAAACGGACTTCTTCCATCCCCAGAATGACCCCAAACTCTTTGGACGGGACCGAACCCCCAGAGAGTAAGACTCGTCCATTTCCCATGAAGTCACCCGGCAATTTCACGACCATGAGTGACACGATATCCAGAGACAAAAACTTGAGCAAGAGCCTCACACTCGCCCTTTTTTCATATCCCGAAGTGTTCTCCTCATGGTCTGTAGATCAGTCCTGCCATACCTATGACCCAAAACATAAGCCGAGTTTGTGTTTTCAGACAACTGTCCAAACAGCTCTGGCCTACACACCCTACAGGCTCAGGGCCCTGGAGCCAAACCTGAGGACTGTACTTGCCCTCTCCAAGGGAATTGTATGTGCCCATTCCAATGGCCACAACCCTACTAGTAGGATAACCTCCAAAGTCCCAGAGGCCATCCCAATAGTTGTGGCTTCCCAGGACAAACAGGGGCAATCTGAGCCCATCTGAGCACCTACCTGCACTCAGACCCGTAGACTGTTGTCCCCAGAGGTAAAAAGGAACGAACAGGCCCCTAGGCACTAATCGGATCCA
Organism: Mustela nivalis; assembly: GCF_964662115.1. Taxonomy (NCBI): domain Eukaryota; kingdom Metazoa; phylum Chordata; class Mammalia; order Carnivora; family Mustelidae; genus Mustela; species Mustela nivalis. The sequence goes on from NW_028135480.1 coordinate 44,722, forward strand.
TTGCTTTGGTTTCCAGGCATCTCTCCTCAGAGGCCTGGATTTCAATACCAGCATATGGCTGTTCCTTGACTCACCCATCAGAACAAATCTCATCTACACTTGGGAAACATGCACGTTAGAGCTGTGCCAAAGCCTCTGTTTAGGAGAACCCTTCAGGGCCCCAGGGCCACCGCTTCATTCCAAGGTCTCCATAGACACAAAAACATATTAGGACACATCCACAGGAGAGTCCATTTCAACTCAGCCTCCTCGGTTGCCCCCCACATCCAGCAGATCTAACCTGTCTTGTTGCTTGGAGACCATTGGAATGCGAGGTGGGCTACCCAGCCATCCATCCTTAGAACCCTGCTCGGAATCGTTGGCCTGGAGCCAACCAACAGGTCTCAATTGTCCTGCAGAAGAATCTTTGCAGTTTGGAGCTTCTCACAACTTCCATCGTGGGAAAACCCCCATGTCCACGTGATCCAACCCCCTTCAAGAAAGGGCCATCAGGGCAGAAAGTCCAACCTGAGCGATCGTCTGATCCTTGCCCTGACTTCAGATGGACGAGATCTCGATTGAGGTCTGTAGATTGTGCCTGCCATATCCTCACCCAGAAACCTAGGCCTAGCTTGGGTTCTCAGACTGCGTCCTCAGACTACTGGCCCACAAGCCCTCCAGTTGGGCAATCCAGAACTACAATGCCGCACTCTGCCTGCCCTACAGAAGTCAAACATTGCCCTCATTGCTACCCCGAAACCCCAAAAGAAAATCAACCTGCACGCCATTCGGCTGTACCCCAAACATATAGGCTGACCTGGGCACTATTTCCCCTTCTGACCCAGCCTGAGCCTGGACCTCCTGGTCCCACCCAGACAGCTGGCCGCACACTGAGCACATCGGACCCGCCATGGCCTTAGGTCGTCATCTCTTCCCAACTGCGGTTTTCAGGCTCCAGAACCTAGACCTTATCTCCAACCACTGCCCAGGGTTGAAAATGATGCAGAAATCAGAACTCTTTACCCATGGCAAGAAACCTTGTCGTTGGCATGTTGTCCAACGTTCAGTGTAGTTGAAACAAGCGTGGCCCATGAGGCCCAGCCCATGCTTGCAGGCCACATTGGTCACAAACACACATTGTGACCCTCAGCCTGAGCCCAGTCCTCAGGTAAGGCCTCTCAGGGCCTATATGAAGAGACAGCATATTGGGCTTGCCATGCCCCTAGGCCCCAATTTTTAACCATAGTTCGGGTTGTCCCTTCACTCTTCCCCAGGGCTCTGCTTTGGAATTCCTCTTTTGGTGGGACACCTGAGGTAACAAACCTGAAAGGAGTCCTCCCATCCCACAGATTGACGAAAAACAATTGGGATCGGGCCAAATCCACAGAGAGGAAGATTCGTCCATGGCCCATGAGACATCCACAACATTCCACGGCCATCGCTGAAACAATATCCAGAGACAAAAGCCTGAGCAAGCTCCTCAGACTCGCTCATTCTTCATGTCCTGAAGAGTTCTTCTCATGGTTTGTAGATCGGGCGTGCCATAACTACGTCCCCAAACTTAAGCTGAGTTTGTGTTTTCAGTCTTCTGTCCTCAAAGTCCTGGGCCACACTCCCTCCAGGCTGGGGCCCCTGGAGCCACACATTAGGACTGCCCCCACCCAATCCATGGGAATTCTGCCCATTCCATTGTCAAACATCGTACAAATTAGGAGAACCCTCCAAAGTCCCTGAGGCCATCCCAATAGTGTAGATCGCCCGGGACAAAAAAGGGCGGTTGATACCGGATGAGCATCTACCTCCACTCATCTACCTCCACTCATACCAAGAAGATTGAACCAGACAGGACCCGAGGCCATTATCGGATCCATTGCTTTGGTTTACAGGCATGTCTCCTCAAAAGCCTGCATTCCAATACCAGCAGAGGGGATTTCCTGAGGCACCCATCAGAACAAATCTCGTCTACACAAGGAAATTTTTACATGGGAGCTATGCCAAAGCTTAGGAGAATACTTCAGGGTCCCGGTGCCACCTCCCCATTCCAAGGCCCTCATGGACACAAACACACGTTAGGACCCATCCTCTGGAAAGTGCATTTCAACTCAGCCACCCCGGTTGCTCCCGCAGATCCATTACATCTAAACTGTCTAGTTGCTAGGAGACAATTGGAAGGCGAGCCGGACTTCCCAGGCATCCATCCTGGAACGGTGCTCTGGAGTCATTCCATATGGGATGTCCTGGAGCTGTCCAACAGGTCTCAATTGTCCCGCAGAAGGAATCCTTGAAGGGGGCATCCCACATCTCCCAACGTGGAAAACCTCCATGGCCTCGAGATTCCGCTCTCTTCATGAAGGGGCCGTCATGCACAGAAACTCCAACCTGAGCCAACGTCGGATCCTCGCCCTGACTTCAGATGCATGAGATATTGGTTCAGATCTGCAGGGGGTACCTACCGTGCCCTCACCCTGAATCCGAAGTCTAGCTTGTGTTCTCAGACTTCCGTCCTCACTCTCCTGGCCCCGAAGCCCTCAAGTTTGGCAATTCCGGACCGACAATGAAGCACTCTGCCTGCCCTCTAGAAAAAATATATTGCCTAATGAGCAGCCCAGGCAGCTTAAATGAGGATAAACCTACACGGCACTCGAATGTACCCGAATTATATAGTCTAACCTGGGCTCTAATGCACTGTCTGACACAACCTGAGCCTGGACCTGCTGACCAACACCCAGACAGCTGACCGCACGCTGAGCACATCAGACCCGCCATGGCCTTAGGTCATCATCTCTTCCCTACCTCAGTTTTCAGGCTTCAGAACCTAGACGTTATCTCCAATCACTGCCCACGGGTGACTGTGATGCAGAAATCAGAACTCTTCCTGACCCATGGCAAGAAACCTTGTGGTTGGCATGTTGTCCAACGTTCAGTGTAGGAGAAACCAGCATTCACCCTGAGGCCACGCCCATTCTTGCGTGCGACGTGAGCATAAACACGCATTGTGACCTCAGCGTGAGTCCTGTCCTCTAGTAAGTCCTCTCAGTGGCTGGACCTTTAGATGGCATAATGGGCTTGACATGTCCCTAGTCCCCAATTTTTAACCAGATTTCTGGTTGTCCAGTCGCCCCACCCCAGGGCTCTACTCTGGAATCCCTCATTTGGTGGGACCTCTGAGGTTGAAAAACAAAATGAAACAAATCGACAACAACAAAAAAACGGACTTCTTCCATCCCCAGAATGACCCCAAACTCTTTGGACGGGACCGAACCCCCAGAGAGTAAGACTCGTCCATTTCCCATGAAGTCACCCGGCAATTTCACGACCATGAGTGACACGATATCCAGAGACAAAAACTTGAGCAAGAGCCTCACACTCGCCCTTTTTTCATATCCCGAAGTGTTCTCCTCATGGTCTGTAGATCAGTCCTGCCATACCTATGACCCAAAACATAAGCCGAGTTTGTGTTTTCAGACAACTGTCCAAACAGCTCTGGCCTACACACCCTACAGGCTCAGGGCCCTGGAGCCAAACCTGAGGACTGTACTTGCCCTCTCCAAGGGAATTGTATGTGCCCATTCCAATGGCCACAACCCTACTAGTAGGATAACCTCCAAAGTCCCTGAGGCCATCCCAATAGTTGTGGCTTCCCAGGACAAACAGGGGCTATATGAGCCCATCTGAGCACCTACCTGCACTCAGACCCGTAGACTGATGTCCCCAGAGGTAAAAAGGAACGAACAGGCCCCTAGGCACTAATCGGATCCATTGCTTTGGTTTCCAGGCATCTCTCCTCAGAGGCCTGGATTTCAATACCAGCATATGGCTGTTTCTTGACTCACCCATCAGAACAAATCTCATCTACACATGGGAAACATGCACGTTGGAGCTGTGTCAAAGCCTCTGTTTAGGAGAACCCTTCAGGGCCCCAGGGCCACCGCTTCATTCCAAGGTCTCCATAGACACAAAAACATATTAGGACACATCCACAGGAGAGTCCATTTCAACTCAGCTTCCTCGGTTGCCCCCCACATCCAGCAGATCTAACCTGTCTTGTTGCTTGGAGACCATTGGAATGCGAAGTGGGCTACCCAGCCATCCATCCTTAGAACCCTGCTCGGAATCGTTGGCCTGGAGCCAACCAACAGGTCTCAATTGTCCTGCAGAAGAATCTTTGCAGTTTGGAGCTTCTCACAACTCCCATCGTGGGTAAACCCCCATGTCCTCGTGATCCAACCCCCTTCCAGAAAGGGCCATCAGGGCAGAAAGTCCAACCTGAGCGATCGACTGATCCTTGCCCTGACTTCAGATGCACGATATCTCGATTGAGGTCTGTAGATTGTGCCTGCCATATCCTCACCCAGAAACCTAGGCCTAGCTTGGGTTCTCAGACTCCGTCTTCAGACTAGTGGCCCACAAGCCCTCCAGTTTGGCAATCCAGAACTACAATGCCGCACTCTGCCTGCCCTACAGAAGTAAAACATTGCCCTCAGGGCTACCCCGAAACCGCAAATGAGGATCAACCTGCAAGCCATTCGGCTGTACCCCAAACATATAGGCTGACCTGGGCACTATTTCCCCTTCTGACCCAGCCTGAGCCTGGACCTCCTGGTCCCACCCAGACAGCTGGCCGCACCCTGAGCACATCGGACCCGCCATGGCCTTAGGTCGTCATCTCTTCCCAACTGCGGTTTTCAGGCTCCAGAACCTAGACCTTATCTCCAAACACTGCCCAGGGTTGAGAATGATGCAGAAATCAGAACTCTTTCCTTATGGCAAGAAACCTTGTGGTTGGCATGTGGTCCAACGTTCAGTGTAGTTGAAACAAGCGTGGCCCATGAGGCCCAGCCCATGCTTGCGGGCCACATTGGTCACAAACACACATTGTGACCCTCAGCCTGAGCCCAGTCCTCAGGTAAGGCCTCTCAGGGCCTATATGAAGAGACAGCATATTGGGCTTGCCATGCCCCTAGGCCCCAATTTTTAACCATAGTTCGGGTTGTCCCTTCACTCTTCCCCAGGGCTCTGCTTTGGAATTCCTCTTTTGGTGGGACACCTGAGGTAACAAACCTGAAAGGAGTCCTCCCATCCCACAGATTGACGAAAAACAATTGGGATCAGGCGAAATCCACAGAGAGGAAGATTCGTCCATGGCCCATGAGACCTCCCCAACATTCCACGGCCATCGCTGAAACAAAATCCAGAGACAAAAGCCTGAGCAAGCTCCTCAGACTCGCTCATTCTTCATGTCCTGAAGAGTTCTTCTCATGGTTTGTAGATCGGGCGTGCCATAACTACGTCCCCAAACTTAAGCTGAGTTTGTGTTTTCAGTCTTCTGTCCTCAAAGTCCTGGGCCACACTCCCTCCAGGCTGGGGCCCCTGGAGCCACACATTAGGACTGCCCCCACCCAATCCATGGTAATTCTGCCCATTCCATTGTCAAACATCCTACAAATTAGGAGAATCCTCCAAAGTCCCTGAGGCCATCCCAATATTGTAGGTCGCCCGGGACAAAAAAGTGCGGTTGATACCGGATGAGCATCTACCTCCACTCATCTACCTCCACTCATACCAAGAAGATTGAACCAGACAGGACCCGAGGCCATTATCGGATCCATTGCTTTGGTTTACAGGCATTTCTCCTCAAAAGCCTGCATTCCAATACCAGCAGAGGGGATTTCCTGAGGCACCCATCAGAACAAATCTCATCTCCACAAGGAAACTTGTGCATGGGAGCTATGCCAAAGCTTAGGAGAATACTTCAGGGTCCCGGTGCCACCTCCCCATTCCAAGGCCCTCATGGACACAAACACACGTTAGGACCCATCCTCTGGAAAGTGCATTTCAACTCAGCCACCCCGGTTGCTCCTGCAGATCCATTACATCTAAACTGTCTAGTTTCTAGGAGACAATTGGAAGGCGAGGCGGACTTCCCAGGCATCCATCCTGGAACGGTGCTCTGGAGTCATTCCATATGGGATGTCCTGGAGCTGTCCAACAGGTCTCAATTGTCCCGCAGAAGGAATCCTTGAAGGGGGCATCCCACATCTCCCAACGTGGAAAACCTCCATGGCCTCGAGATTCCGCTCTCTTCATGAAGGGGCCGTCATGCACAGAAACTCCAACCTGAGCCAACGTCGGATCCTCGCCCTGACTTCAGATGCATGAGATATTGGTTCAGATCTGCAGGTGGTACCTGCCGTGCCCTCAACCTGAATCCGAAGTCTACCTTGTGTTCTCAGACTTCCGTCCTCACTCTCCTGGCCCCGAAGCCCTCAAGTTTGGCAATTCCGGACCGACAATGAAGCACTCTGCCTGCCCTCTAGAAAAAATATATTGCCTAATGAGCAGCCCAGGCAGCTTAAATGAGGATAAACCTACACGGCACTCGAATGTACCCGAATTATATAGTCTAACCTGGGCACTAATGCACTGTCTGACACAACCTGAGCCTGGACCTGCTGACCAACACCCAGACAGCTGACCGCACGCTGAGCACATCAAACCCGCCATGGCCTTAGGTCATCATCTCTTCCCTACCTCAGTTTTCAGGCTTCAGAACCTAGACCTTATCTCCAATCACTGCCCACGGGTGACTGTGATGCAGAAATCAGAACTCTTCCTGACCCATGGCAAGAAACCTTGTGGTTGGCATGTTGTCCAACGTTCAGTGTAGGAGAAACCAGCATTCACCCTGAGGCCACGCCCATTCTTGAGTGCGACGTGAGCATAAACACGCATTGTGACCTCAGCGTGAGTCCTGTCCTCTAGTAAGTCCTCTCAGTGGCTGGACCTTTAGATGGCATAATGGGCTTGACATGTCCCTAGTCCCCAATTTTTAACCAGATTTCTGGTTGTCCAGTCGCCCCACCCCAGGGCTCTACTCTGGAATCCCTCATTTGGTGGGACCTCTGAGGTTGAAAAACAAAATGAAACAAATCGACAACTACAAAAAAACGGACTTCTTCCATCCCCAGAATGACCCCAAACTCTTTGGACGGGACCGAACCCCCAGAGAGTAAGACTCGTCCATTTCCCATGAAGTCACCCGGCAATTTCACGACCATGAGTGACACGATATCCAGAGACAAAAACTTGAGCAAGAGCCTCACACTCGCCCTTTTTTCATATCCCGAAGTGTTCTCCTCATGGTCTGTAGATCAGTCCTGCCATACCTATGAACCAAAACATAAGCCGAGTTTGTGTTTTCAGACAACTGTCCAAACAGCTCTGGCCTACACACCCTACAGGCTCAGGGCCCTGGAGCCAAACCTGAGGACTGTACTTGCCCTCTCCAAGGGAATTGTATGTGCCCATTCCAATGGCCACAACCCTACTAGTAGGATAACCTCCAAAGTCCCTGAGGCCATCCCAATAGTTGTGGCTTCCCAGGACAAACAGGGGCAATCTGAGCCCATCTGAGCACCTACCTGCACTCAGACCCGTAGACTGTTGTCCCCAGAGGTAAAAAGGAACGAACAGGCCCCTAGGCACTAATCGGATCCATTGCTTTGGTTTCCAGGCATCTCTCCTCAGAGGCCTGGATTTCAATACCAGCATATGGCTGTTCCTTGACTCACCCATCAGAACAAATCTCATCTACACTTGGGAAACATGCACGTTAGAGCTGTGCCAAAGCCTCTGTTTAGGAGAACCCTTCAGGGCCCCAGGGCCACCGCTTCATTCCAAGGTCTCCATAGACACAAAAACATATTAGGACACATCCACAGGAGAGTCCATTTCAACTCAGCCTCCTCGGTTGCCCCCCACATCCAGCAGATCTAACCTGTCTTGTTGCTTGGAGACCATTGGAATGCGAGGTGGGCTACCCAGCCATCCATCCTTAGAACCCTGCTCGGAATCGTTGGCCTGGAGCCAACCAACAGGTCTCAATTGTCCTGCAGAAGAATCTTTGCAGTTTGGAGCTTCTCACAACTCCCATCGTGGGAAAACCCCCATGTCCACGTGATCCAACCCCCTTCAAGAAAGGGCCATCAGGGCAGAAAGTCCAACCTGAGCGATCGTCTGATCCTTGCCCTGACTTCAGATGCACGAGATCTCGATTGAGGTCTGTAGATTGTGCCTGCCATATCCTCACCCAGAAACCTAGGCCTAGCTTGGGTTCTCAGACTGCGTCCTCAGACTACTGGCCCACAAGCCCTCCAGTTGGGCAATCCAGAACTACAATGCCGCACTCTGCCTGCTCTACAGAAATCAAACATTGCCCTCATTGCTACCCCGAAACCCCAAAAGAAAATCAACCTGCACGCCATTCGGCTGTACCCCAAACATATAGGCTGACCTGGGCACTATTTCCCCTTCTGACCCAGCCTGAGCCTGGACCTCCTGGTCCCACCCAGACAGCTGGCCGCACACTGAGCACATCGGACCCGCCATGGCCTTAGGTCGTCATCTCTTCCCAATTGCGGTTTTCAGGCTCCAGAACCTAGACCTTATCTCCAACCACTGCCCAGGGTTGAAAATGATGCAGAAATCAGAACTCTTTACCCATGGCAAGAAACCTTGTGGTTGGCATGTTGTCCAACGTTCAGTGTAGTTGAAACAAGCGTGGCCCATGAGGCCCAGCCCATGCTTGCGGGCCACATTGGTCACAAACACACATTGTGACCCTCAGCCTGAGCCCAGTCCTCAGGTAAGGCCTCTCAGGGCCTATATGAAGAGACAGCATATTGGGCTTGCCATGCCCCTAGGCCCCAATTTTTAACCATAGTTCGGGTTGTCCCTTCACTCTTCCCCAGGGCTCTGCTTTGGAATTCCTATTTTGGTGGGACACCTGAGGTAACAAACCTGAAAGGAGTCCTCCCATCCCACAGATTGACGAAAAACAATTGGGATCGGGCCAAATCCACAGAGAGGAAGATTCGTCCATGGCCCATGAGACCTCCACAACATTCCACGGCCATCGCTGAAACAAAATCCAGAGACAAAAGCCTGAGCAAGCTCCTCAGACTCGCTCATTCTTCATGTCCTGAAGAGTTCTTCTCATGGTTTGTAGATCGGGCGTGCCCTAACTACGTCCCCAAACTTAAGCTGAGTTTGTGTTTTCAGTCTTCTGTCCTCAAAGTCCTGGGCCACACTCCCTCCAGGCTGGGGCCCCTGGAGCCACACATTAGAACTGCCCCCACCCAATCCATGGGAATTCTGCCCATTCCATTGTCAAACATCGTACAAATTAGGAGAACCCTCCAAAGTCCCTGAGGCCATCCCAATAGTGTAGGTCGCCCGGCACAAAAAAGGGCGGTTGATACCGGCTGAGCATCTACCTCCACTCATCTACCTCCACTCATACCAAGAAGATTGAACCAGACAGGACCCGAGGCCATTATCGGATCCATTGCTTTGGTTTACAGGCATGTCTCCTCAAAAGCCTGCATTCCAATACCAGCAGAGGGGATTTCCTGAGGCACCCATCAGAACAAATCTCGTCTACACAAGGAAATTTTTACATGGGAGCTATGCCAAAGCTTAGGAGAATACTTCAGGGTCCCGGTGCCACCTCCCCATTCCAAGGCCCTCATGGACACAAACACACGTTAGGACCCATCCTCTGGAAAGTGCATTTCAACTCAGCCACCCCGGTTGCTCCCGCAGATCCATTACATCTAAATTGTCTAGTTGCTAGGAGACAATTGGAAGGCGAGCCGGACTTCCCAGGCATCCATCCTGGAACGGTGCTCTGGAGTCATTCCATATGGGATGTCCTGGAGCTGTCCAACAGGTCTCAATTGTCCCGCAGAAGGAATCCTTGAAGGGGGCATCCCACATCTCCCAACGTGGAAAACCTCCATGGCCTCGAGATTCCGCTCTCTTCATGAAGGGGCCGTCATGCACAGAAACTCCAACCTGAGCCAACGTCGGATCCTCGCCCTGACTTCAGATGCATGAGATATTGGTTCAGATCTGCAGGGGGTACCTACCGTGCCCTCACCCTGAATCCGAAGTCTAGCTTGTGTTCTCAGACTTCCGTCCTCACTCTCCTGGCCCCGAAGCCCTCAAGTTTGGCAATTCCGGACCGACAATGAAGCACTCTGCCTGCCCTCTAGAAAAAATATATTGCCTAATGAGCAGCCCAGGCAGCTTAAATGAGGATAAACCTACACGGCACTCGAATGTACCCGAATTATATAGTCTAACCTGGGCTCTAATGCACTGTCTGACACAACCTGAGCCTGGACCTGCTGACCAACACCCAGACAGCTGACCGCACGCTGAGCACATCAGACCCGCCATGGCCTTAGGTCATCATCTCTTCCCTACCTCAGTTTTCAGGCTTCAGAACCTAGACGTTATCTCCAATCACTGCCCACGGGTGACTGTGATGCAGAAATCAGAACTCTTCCTGACCCATGGCAAGAAACCTTGTGGTTGGCATGTTGTCCAACGTTCAGTGTAGGAGAAACCAGCATTTACCCTGAGGCCACGCCCATTCTTGCGTGCGACGTGAGCATAAACACGCATTGTGACCTCAGCGTGAGTCCTGTCCTCTAGTAAGTCCTCTCAGTGGCTGGACCTTTAGATGGCATAATGGGCTTGACATGTCCCTAGTCCCCAATTTTTAACCAGATTTCTGGTTGTCCAGTCGCCCCACCCCAGGGCTCTACTCTGGAATCCCTCATTTGGTGGGACCTCTGAGGTTGAAAAACAAAATGAAACAAATCGACAACAACAAAAAAACGGACTTCTTCCATCCCCAGAATGACCCCAAACTCTTTGGACGGGACCGAACCCCCAGAGAGTAAGACTCGTCCATTTCCCATGAAGTCACCCGGCAATTTCACGACCATGAGTGACACGATATCCAGAGACAAAAACTTGAGCAAGAGCCTCACACTCGCCCTTTTTTCATATCCCGAAGTGTTCTCCTCATGGTCTGTAGATCAGTCCTGCCATACCTATGACCCAAAACATAAGCCGAGTTTGTGTTTTCAGACAACTGTCCAAACAGCTCTGGCCTACACACCCTACAGGCTCAGGGCCCTGGAGCCAAACCTGAGGACTGTACTTGCCCTCTCCAAGGGAATTGTATGTGCCCATTCCAATGGCCACAACCCTACTAGTAGGATAACCTCCAAAGTCCCTGAGGCCATCCCAATAGTTGTGGCTTCCCAGGACAAACAGGGGCTATATGAGCCCATCTGAGCACCTACCTGCACTCAGACCCGTAGACTGATGTCCCCAGAGGTAAAAAGGAACGAACAGGCCCCTAGGCACTAATCGGATCCATTGCTTTGGTTTCCAGGCATCTCTCCTCAGAGGCCTGGATTTCAATACCAGCATATGGCTGTTCCTTGACTCACCCATCAGAACAAATCTCATCTACACATGGGAAACATGCACGTTGGAGCTGTGCCAAAGCCTCTGTTTAGGAGAACCCTTCAGGGCCCCAGGGCCACCGCTTCATTCCAAGGTCTCCATAGACACAAAAACATATTAGGACACATCCACAGGAGAGTCCATTTCAACTCAGCCTCCTCGGTTGCCCCCCACATCCAGCAGATCTAACCTGTCTTGTTGCTTGGAGACCATTGGAATGCGAGGTGGGCTACCCAGCCATCCATCCTTAGAACCCTGCTCGGAATCATTGGCCTGGAGCCAACCAACAGGTCTCAATTGTCCTGCAGAAGAATCTTTGCAGTTTGGAGCTTCTCACAACTCCCATCGTGGGAAAACCCCCATGTCCTCGTGATCCAACCCCCTTCAAGAAAGGGCCATCAGGGCAGAAAGTCCAACCTGAGCGATCGACTGATCCTTGCCCTGACTTCAGATGCACGAGATCTCGATTGAGGTCTGTAGATTGTGCCTGCCATATCCTCACCCAGAAACCTAGGCCTAGCTTGGGTTCTCAGACTCCGTCTTCAGACTAGTGGCCCACAAGCCCTCCAGTTTGGCAATCCAGAACTACAATGCCGCACTCTCCCTGCCCTACAGAAGTAAAACATTGCCCTCAGGGCTACCCCGAAACCGCAAATGAGGATCAACCTGCACGCCATTCGGCTGTACCCCAAACATATAGGCTGACCTGGGCACTATTTCCCCTTCTGACCCAGCCTGAGCCTGGACCTCCTGGTCCCACCCAGACAGCTGGCCGCACCCTGAGCACATCGGACCCGCCATGGCCTTAGGTCGTCATCTCTTCCCAACTGCGGTTTTCAGGCTCCAGAACCTAGACCTTATCTCCAAACACTGCCCAGGGTTGAGAATGATGCAGAAATCAGAACTCTTTCCTTATGGCAAGAAACCTTGTGGTTGGCATGTGGTCCAACGTTCAGTGTAGTTGAAACAAGCGTGGCCCATGAGGCCCAGCCCATGCTTGCGGGCCACATTGGTCACAAACACACATTGTGACCCTCAGCCTGAGCCCAGTCCTCAGGTAAGGCCTCTCAGGGCCTATATGAAGAGACAGCATATTGGGCTTGCCATGCCCCTAGGCCCCAATTTTTAACCATAGTTCGGGTTGTCCCTTCACTCTTCCCCAGGGCTCTGCTTTGGAATTCCTCTTTTGGTGGGACACCTGAGGTAACAAACCTGAAAGGAGTCCTCCCATCCCACAGATTGACGAAAAACAATTGGGATCAGGCGAAATCCACAGAGAGGAAGATTCGTCCATGGCCCATGAGACCTCCCCAACATTCCACGGCCATCGCTGAAACAAAATCCAGAGACAAAAGCCTGAGCAAGCTCCTCAGACTCGCTCATTCTTCATGTCCTGAAGAGTTCTTCTCATGGTTTGTAGATCGGGCGTGCCATAACTACGTCCCCAAACTTAAGCTGAGTTTGTGTTTTCAGTCTTCTGTCCTCAAAGTCCTGGGCCACACTCCCTCCAGGCTGGGGCCCCTGGAGCCACACATTAGGACTGCCCCCACCCAATCCATGGGAATTCTGCCCATTCCATTGTCAAACATCCTACAAATTAGGAGAATCCTCCAAAGTCCCTGAGGCCATCCCAATATTGTAGGTCGCCCGGGACAAAAAAGTGCGGTTGATACCGGATGAGCATCTACCTCCACTCATCTACCTCCACTCATACCAAGAAGATTGAACCAGACAGGACCCGAGGCCATTATCGGATCCATTGCTTTGGTTTACAGGCATTTCTCCTCAAAAGCCTGCATTCCAATACCAGCAGAGGGGATTTCCTGAGGCACCCATCAGAACAAATCTCATCTCCACAAGGAAACTTGTGCATGGGAGCTATGCCAAAGCTTAGGAGAATACTTCAGGGTCCCGGTGCCACCTCCCCATTCCAAGGCCCTCATGGACACAAACACACGTTAGGACCCATCCTCTGGAAAGTGCATTTCAACTCAGCCACCCCGGTTGCTCCTGCAGATCCATTACATCTAAACTGTCTAGTTTCTAGGAGACAATTGGAAGGCGAGGCGGACTTCCCAGGCATCCATCCTGGAACGGTGCTCTGGAGTCATTCCATATGGGATGTCCTGGAGCTGTCCAACAGGTCTCAATTGTCCCGCAGAAGGAATCCTTGAAGGGGGCATCCCACATCTCCCAACGTGGAAAACCTCCATGGCCTCGAGATTCCGCTCTCTTCATGAAGGGGCCGTCATGCACAGAAACTCCAACCTGAGCCAACGTCGGATCCTCGCCCTGACTTCAGATGCATGAGATATTGGTTCAGATCTGCAGGTGGTACCTGCCGTGCCCTCAACCTGAATCCGAAGTCTACCTTGTGTTCTCAGACTTCCGTCCTCACTCTCCTGGCCCCGAAGCCCTCAAGTTTGGCAATTCCGGACCGACAATGAAGCACTCTGCCTGCCCTCTAGAAAAAATATATTGCCTAATGAGCAGCCCAGGCAGGTTAAATGAGGATAAACCTACACGGCACTCGAATGTACCCTAATTATATAGTCTAACCTGGGCACTAATGCACTTTCTGACACAACCTGAGCCTGGACCTGCTGACCAACACCCAGACAGCTGACCGCACGCTGAGCACATCAGACCCGCCATGGCCTTAGGTCATCATCTCTTCCCTACCTCAGTTTTCAGGCTTCAGAACCTAGACCTTATCTCCAATCACTGCCCACGGGTGACTGTGATGCAGAAATCAGAACTCTTCCTGACCCATGGCAAGAAACCTTGTGGTTGGCATGTTGTCCAACGTTCAGTGTAGGAGAAACCAGCATTCACGCTGAGGCCACGCCCATTCTTGAGTGCGACGAGAGCATAAACACGCATTGTGACCTCAGCGTGAGTCCTGTCCTCTAGTAAGTCCTCTCAGTGGCTGGACCTTTAGATGGCATAATGGGCTTGACATGTCCCTAGTCCCCAATTTTTAACCAGATTTCTGGTTGTCCATTCGCCCCACCCCAGGGCTCTACTCTGGAATCCCTCATTTGGTGGGACCTCTGAGGTTGAAAAACAAAATGAAACAAATCGACAACTACAAAAAAACGGACTTCTTCCATCCCCAGAATGACCCCAAACTCTTTGGACGGGACCGAACCCCCAGAGAGTAAAACTCGTCCATTTCCCATGAAGTCACCCGGCAATTTCACGACCATGAGTGACACGATATCCAGAGACAAAAACTTGAGCAAGAGCCTCACACTCGCCCTTTTTTCATATCCCGAAGTGTTCTCCTCATGGTCTGTAGATCAGTCCTGCCATACCTATGAACCAAAACATAAGCCGAGTTTGTGTTTTCAGACAACTGTCCAAGCAGCTCTGGCCTACACACCCTACAGGCTCAGGGCCCTGGAGCCAAACCTGAGGACTGTACTTGCCCTCTCCAAGGGAATTGTATGTGCCCATTCCAATGGCCAAAACCCTACTAGTAGGATAACCTCCAAAGTCCCTGAGGCCATCCCAATAGTTGTGGCTTCCCAGGACAAACAGGGGCAATCTGAGCCCATCTGAGCACCTACCTGCACTCAGACCCGTAGACTGTTGTCCCCAGAGGTAAAAAGGAACGAACAGGCCCCTAGGCACTAATCGGATCCATTGCTTTGGTTTCCAGGCATCTCTCCTCAGAGGCCTGGATTTCAATACCAGCATATGGCTGTTCCTTGACTCACCCATCAGAACAAATCTCATCTACACTTGGGAAACATGCACGTTAGAGCTGTGCCAAAGCCTCTGTTTAGGAGAACCCTTCAGGGCCCCAGGGCCACCGCTTCATTCCAAGGTCTCCATAGACACAAAAACATATTAGGACACATCCACAGGAGAGTCCATTTCAACTCAGCCTCCTCGGTGGCCCCCCACATCCAGCAGATCTAACCTGTCTTGTTGCTTGGAGACCATTGGAATGCGAGGTGGGCTACCCAGCCATCCATCCTTAGAACCCTGCTCGGAATCGTTGGCCTGGAGCCAACCAACAGGTCTCAATTGTCCTGCAGAAGAATCTTTGCAGTTTGGAGCTTCTCACAACTTCCATCGTGGGAAAACCCCCATGTCCACGTGATCCAACCCCCTTCAAGAAAGGGCCATCAGGGCAGAAAGTCCAACCTGAGCGATCATCTGATCCTTGCCCTGACTTCAGATGCACGAGATCTCGATTGAGGTCTGTAGATTGTGCCTGCCATATCCTCACCCAGAAACCTAGGCCTAGCTTGGGTTCTCAGACTGCGTCCTCAGACTACTGGCCCACAAGCCCTCCAGTTGGGCAATCCAGAACTACAATGCCGCACTCTGCCTGCCCTACAGAAATCAAACATTGCCCTCATTGCTACCCCGAAACCCCAAAAGAAAATCAACCTGCACGCCATTCGGCTGTACCCCAAACATATAGGCTGACCTGGGCACTATTTCCCCTTCTGACCCAGCCTGAGCCTGGACCTCCTGGTCCCACCCAGACAGCTGGCCGCACACTGAGCACATCGGACCCGCCCTGGCCTTAGGTCGTCATCTCTTCCCAACTGCGGTTTTCAGGCTCCAGAACCTAGACCTTATCTCCAACCACTGCCCAGGGTTGAAAATGATGCAGAAATCAGAACTCTTTCCCCATGGCAAGAAACCTTGTGGTTGGCATGTTGTCCAACGTTCAGTGTAGTTGAAACAAGCGTGGCCCATGAGGCCCAGCCCATGCTTGCGGGCCACATTGGTCACAAACACACATTGTGACCCTCAGCCTGAGCCCAGTCCTCAGGTAAGGCCTCTCAGGGCCTATATGAAGAGACAGCATATTGGGCTTGCCATGCCCCTAGGCCCCAATTTTTAACCATAGTTCGGGTTGTCCCTTCACTCTTCCCCAGGGCTCTGCTTTGGAATTCCTCTTTTGGTGGGACACCTGAGGTAACAAACCTGAAAGGAGTCCTCCCATCCCACAGATTGACGAAAAACAATTGGGATCGGGCCAAATCCACAGAGAGGAAGATTCGTCCATGGCCCATGAGACCTCCACAACATTCCACGGCCATCGCTGAAACAAAATCCAGAGACAAAAGCCTGAGCAAGCTCCTCAGACTCGCTCATTCTTCATGTCCTGAAGAGTTCTTCTCATGGTTTGTAGATCGGGCGTGCCCTAACTACGTCCCCAAACTTAAGCTGAGTTTGTGTTTTCAGTCTTCTGTCCTCAAAGTCCTGGGCCACACTCCCTCCAGGCTGGGGCCCCTGGAGCCACACATTAGAACTGCCCCCACCCAATCCATGGGAATTCTGCCCATTCCATTGTCAAACATCGTACAAATTAGGAGAACCCTCCAAAGTCCCTGAGGCCATCCCAATAGTGTAGGTCGCCCGGCACAAAAAAGGGCGGTAGATACCGGATGAGCATCTACCTCCACTCATCTACCTCCACTCATACCAAGAAGATTGAACCAGACAGGACCCGAGGCCATTATCGGATCCATTGCTTTGGTTTACAGGCATGTCTCCTCAAAAGCCTGCATTCCAATACCAGCAGAGGGGATTTCCTGAGGCACCCATCAGAACAAATCTCGTCTACACAAGGAAATTTTTACATGGGAGATATGCCAAAGCTTAGGAGAATACTTCAGGGTCCCGGTGCCACCTCCCCATTCCAAGGCCCTCATGGACACAAACACACGTTAGGACCCATCCTCTGGAAAGTGCATTTCAACTCAGCCACCCCGGTTGCTCCCGCAGATCCATTACATCTAAACTGTCTAGTTGCTAGGAGACAATTGGAAGGCGAGGCGGACTTCCCAGGAATCCATCCTCGAACGGTGCTCTGGAGTCATTCCATATGGGATGTCCTGGAGCTGTCCAACAGGTCTCAATTGTCCCGCAGAAGGAATCCTTGAAGGGGGCATCCCACATCTCCCAACGTGGAAAACCTCCATGGCCTCGAGATTCCGCTCTCTTCATGAAGGGGCCGTCATGCACAGAAACTCCAACCTGAGCCAACGTCGGATCCTCGCCCTGACTTCAGATGCATGAGATATTGGTTCAGATCTGCAGGGGGTACCTACCGTGCCCTCACCCTGAATCCGAAGTCTACCTTGTGTTCTCAGACTTCCGTCCTCACTCTCCTGGCCCCGAAGCCCTCAAGTTTGGCAATTCCGGACCGACAATGAAGCACTCTGCCTGCCCTCTAGAAAAAATATATTGCCTAATGAGCAGCCCAGGCAGCTTAAATGAGGATAAACCTACACGGCACTCGAATGTACCCGAATTATATAGTCTAACCTGGGCACTAATGCACTGTCTGACACAACCTGAGCCTGGACCTGCTGACCAACACCCAGACAGCTGACCGCACGCTGAGCACATCAAACCCGCCATGGCCTTAGGTCATCATCTCTTCCCTACCTCAGTTTTCAGGCTTCAGAACCTAGACCTTATCTCCAATCACTGCCCACGGGTGACTGTGATGCAGAAATCAGAACTCTTCCTGACCCATGGCAAGAAACCTTGTGGTTGGCATGTTGTCCAACGTTCAGTGTAGGAGAAACCAGCATTCACCCTGAGGCCACGCCCATTCTTGAGTGCGACGTGAGCATAAACACGCATTGTGACCTCAGCGTGAGTCCTGTCCTCTAGTAAGTCCTCTCAGTGGCTGGACCTTTAGATGGCATAATGGGCTTGACATGTCCCTAGTCCCCAATTTTTAACCAGATTTCTGGTTGTCCAGTCGCCCCACCCCAGGGCTCTACTCTGGAATCCCTCATTTGGTGGGACCTCTGAGGTTGAAAAACAAAATGAAACAAATCGACAACAACAAAAAAACGGACTTCTTCCATCCCCAGAATGACCCCAAACTCTTTGGACGGGACCGAACCCCCAGAGAGTAAGACTCGTCCATTTCCCATGAAGTCACCCGGCAATTTCACGACCATGAGTGACACGATATCCAGAGACAAAAACTTGAGCAAGAGCCTCACACTCGCCCTTTTTTCATATCCCGAAGTGTTCTCCTCATGGTCTGTAGATCAGTCCTGCCATACCTATGAACCAAAACATAAGCCGAGTTTGTGTTTTCAGACAACTGTCCAAACAGCTCTGGCCTACACACCCTACAGGCTCAGGGCCCTGGAGCCAAACCTGAGGACTGTACTTGCCCTCTCCAAGGGAATTGTATGTGCCCATTCCAATGGCCACAACCCTACTAGTAGGATAACCTCCAAAGTCCCTGAGGCCATCCCAATAGTTGTGGCTTCCCAGGACAAACAGGGGCAATCTGAGCCCATCTGAGCACCTACCTGCACTCAGACCCGTAGACTGTTGTCCCCAGAGGTAAAAAGGAACGAACAGGCCCCTAGGCACTAATCGGATCCATTGCTTTGGTTTCCAGGCATCTCTCCTCAGAGGCCTGGATTTCAATACCAGCATATGGCTGTTCCTTGACTCACCCATCAGAACAAATCTCATCTACACTTGGGAAACATGCACGTTAGAGCTGTGCCAAAGCCTCTGTTTAGGAGAACCCTTCAGGGCCCCAGGGCCACCGCTTCATTCCAAGGTCTCCATAGACACAAAAACATATTAGGACACATCCACAGGAGAGTCCATTTCAACTCAGCCTCCTCGGTTGCCCCCCACATCCAGCAGATCTAACCTGTCTTGTTGCTTGGAGACCATTGGAATGCGAGGTGGGCTACCCAGCCATCCATCCTTAGAACCCTGCTCGGAATCGTTGGCCTGGAGCCAACCAACAGGTCTCAATTGTCCTGCAGAAGAATCTTTGCAGTTTGGAGCTTCTCACAACTCCCATCGTGGGAAAACCCCCATGTCCACGTGATCCAACCCCCTTCAAGAAAGGGCCATCAGGGCAGAAAGTCCAACCTGAGCGATCGTCTGATCCTTGCCCTGACTTCAGATGCACGAGATCTCGATTGAGGTCTGTAGATTGTGCCTGCCATATCCTCACCCAGAAACCTAGGCCTAGCTTGGGTTCTCAGACTGCGTCCTCAGACTACTGGCCCACAAGCCCTCCAGTTGGGCAATCCAGAACTACAATGCCGCACTCTGCCTGCTCTACAGAAATCAAACATTGCCCTCATTGCTACCCCGAAACCCCAAAAGAAAATCAACCTGCACGCCATTCGGCTGTACCCCAAACATATAGGCTGACCTGGGCACTATTTCCCCTTCTGACCCAGCCTGAGCCTGGACCTCCTGGTCCCACCCAGACAGCTGGCCGCACACTGAGCACATCGGACCCGCCATGGCCTTAGGTCGTCATCTCTTCCCAACTGCGGTTTTCAGGCTCCAGAACCTAGACCTTATCTCCAACCACTGCCCAGGGTTGAAAATGATGCAGAAATCAGAACTCTTTACCCATGGCAAGAAACCTTGTGGTTGGCATGTTGTCCAACGTTCAGTGTAGTTGAAACAAGCGTGGCCCATGAGGCCCAGCCCATGCTTGCGGGCCACATTGGTCACAAACACACATTGTGACCCTCAGCCTGAGCCCAGTCCTCAGGTAAGGCCTCTCAGGGCCTATATGAAGAGACAGCATATTGGGCTTGCCATGCCCCTAGGCCCCAATTTTTAACCATAGTTCGGGTTGTCCCTTCACTCTTCCCCAGGGCTCTGCTTTGGAATTCCTATTTTGGTGGGACACCTGAGGTAACAAACCTGAAAGGAGTCCTCCCATCCCACAGATTGACGAAAAACAATTGGGATCGGGCCAAATCCACAGAGAGGAAGATTCGTCCATGGCCCATGAGACCTCCACAACATTCCACGGCCATCGCTGAAACAAAATCCAGAGACAAAAGCCTGAGCAAGCTCCTCAGACTCGCTCATTCTTCATGTCCTGAAGAGTTCTTCTCATGGTTTGTAGATCGGGCGTGCCATAACTACGTCCCCAAACTTAAGCTGAGTTTGTGTTTTCAGTCTTCTGTCCTCAAAGTCTGGGCCACACTCCCTCCAGGCTGGGGCCCCTGGAGCCACACATTAGAACTGCCCCCACCCAATCCATGGGAATTCTGCCCATTCCATTGTCAAACATCGTACAAATTAGGAGAACCCTCCAAAGTCCCTGAGGCCATCCCAATAGTGTAGGTCGCCCGGCACAAAAAAGGGCGGTTGATACCGGATGAGCATCTACCTCCACTCATCTACCTCCACTCATACCAAGAAGATTGAACCAGACAGGACCCGAGGCCATTATCGGATCCATTGCTTTGGTTTACAGGCATGTCTCCTCAAAAGCCTGCATTCCAATACCAGCAGAGGGGATTTCCTGAGGCACCCATCAGAACAAATCTCGTCTACACAAGGAAATTTTTACATGGGAGCTATGCCAAAGCTTAGGAGAATACTTCAGGGTCCCGGTGCCACCTCCCCATTCCAAGGCCCTCATGGACACAAACACACGTTAGGACCCATCCTCTGGAAAGTCCATTTCAACTCAGCCACCCCGGTTGCTCCCGCAGATCCATTACATCTAAACTGTCTATTTGCTAGGAGACAATTGGAAGGCGAGCCGGACTTCCCAGGCATCCATCCTGGAACGGTGCTCTGGAGTCATTCCATATGGGATGTCCTGGAGCTGTCCAACAGGTCTCAATTGTCCCGCAGAAGGAATCCTTGAAGGGGGCATCCCACATCTCCCAACGTGGAAAACCTTCATGGCCTCGAGATTCCGCTCTCTTCATGAAGGGGCCGTCATGCACAGAAACTCCAACCTGAACCAACGTCGGATCCTCGCCCTGACTTCAGATGCATGAGATATTGGTTCAGATCTGCAGGTGGTACCTGCCGTGCCCTCAACCTGAATCCGAAGTCTACCTTGTGTTCTCAGACTTCCGTCCTCACTCTCCTGGCCCCGAAGCCCTCAAGTTTGGCAATTCCGGACCGACAATGAAGCACTCTGCCTGCCCTCTAGAAAAAATATATTGCCTAATGAGCAGCCCAGGCAGCTTAAATGAGGATAAACCTACACGGCACTCGAATGTACCCGAATTATATAGTCTAACCTGGGCACTAATGCACTGTCTGACACAACCTGAGCCTGGACCTGCTGACCAACACCCAGACAGCTGACCGCACGCTGAGCACATCAAACCCGCCATGGCCTTAGGTCATCATCTCTTCCCTACCTCAGTTTTCAGGCTTCAGAACCTAGACCTTATCTCCAATCACTGCCCACGGGTGACTGTGATGCAGAAATCAGAACTCTTCCTGACCCATGGCAAGAAACCTTGTGGTTGGCATGTTGTCCAACGTTCAGTGTAGGAGAAACCAGCATTCACCCTGAGGCCACGCCCATTCTTGTGTGCGACGTGAGCATAAACACGCATTGTGACCTCAGCGTGAGTCCTGTCCTCTAGTAAGTCCTCTCAGTGGCTGGACCTTTAGATGTCATAATGGGCTTGACATGTCCCTAGTCCCCAATTTTTAACCAGATTTCTGGTTGTCCAGTCGCCCCACCCCAGGGCTCTACTCTGGAATCCCTCATTTGGTGGGACCTCTGAGGTTGAAAAACAAAATGAAACAAATCGACAACAACAAAAAAACGGACTTCTTCCATTCCCAGAATGACCCCAAACTCTTTGGACGGGACCGAACCCCCAGAGAGTAAGACTCGTCCATTTCCCATGAAGTCACCCGGCAATTTCACGACCATGAGTGACACGATATCCAGAGACAAAAACTTGAGCAAGAGCCTCACACTCGCCCTTTTTTCATATCCCGAAGTGTTCTCCTCATGGTCTGTAGATCAGTCCTGCCATACCTATGAACCAAAACATAAGCCGAGTTTGTGTTTTCAGACAACTGTCCAAACAGCTCTGGCCTACACACCCTACAGGCTCAGGGCCCTGGAGCCAAACCTGAGGACTGTACTTGCCCTCTCCAAGGGAATTGTATGTGCCCATTCCAATGGCCACAACCCTAGTAGTAGAATAACCTCCAAAGTCCCTGAGGCCATCCCAATAGTTGTGGCTTCCCAGGACAAACAGGGGCTATATGAGCCCATCTGAGCACCTACCTGCACTCAGACCCGTAGACTGATGTCCCCAGAGGTAAAAAGGAACGAACAGGCCCCTAGGCACTAATCGGATCCATTGCTTTGGTTTCCAGGCATCTCTCCTCAGAGGCCTGGATTTCAATACCAGCATATGGCTGTTTCTTGACTCACCCATCAGAACAAATCTCATCTACACATGGGAAACATGCACGTTGGAGCTGTGCCAAAGCCTCTGTTTAGTAGAACCCTTCAGGGCCCCAGGGCCACCGCTTCATTCCAAGGTCTCCATAGACACAAAAACATATTAGGACACATCCACAGGAGAGTCCATTTCAACTCAGCCTCCTCGGTTGCCCCCACATCCAGCAGATCTAACCTGTCTTGTTGCTTGGAGACCATTGGAATGAGAGGTGGGCTACCCAGCCATCGATCCTTAGAACCCTGCTCGGAATCGTTGGCCTGGAGCCAACCAACAGGTCTCAATTGTCCTGCAGAAGAATCTTTGCAGTTTGGAGCTTCTCACAACTCCCATCGTGGGAAAACCCCCATGTCCTCGTGATCCAACCCCCTTCAAGAAAGGGCCATCAGGGCAGAAAGTCCAACCTGAGCGATCGTCTGATCCTTGCCCTGACTTCAGATGCACGAGCTCTCGATTGAGGTCTGTAGATTGTGCCTGCCATATCCTCACCCAGAAACCTAGGCCTAGCTTCGGTTCTCAGACTCCGTTTTCAGACTAGTGGCCCACAAGCCCTCCAGTTTGGCAATCCAGAACTACAATGCCGCACTCTGCCTGCCCTACAAAAGTAAAACATTGCCCTCAGGGCTACCCCGAAACCGCAAATGAGGATCAACCTGCACGCCATTCGGCTGTACCCCAAACATATAGGCTGACCTGGGCACTATTTCCCCTTCTGACCCAGCCTGAGCCTGGACCTCCTGGTCCCACCCAGACAGCTGGCCGCACACTGAGCACATCGGACCCGCCATGGCCTTAGGTCGTCATCTCTTCCCAACTGCGGTTTTCAGGCTCCAGAACCTAGACCTTATCTCCAAACACTGCCCAGGGTTGAGAATGATGCAGAAATCAGAACTCTTTCCTTATGGCAAGAAACCTTGTGGTTGGCATGTTGTCCAACGTTCAGTGTAGTTGAAACAAGCGTGGCCCATGAGGCCCAGCCCATGCTTGCGGGCCACATTGGTCACAAACACACATTGTGACCCTCAGCCTGAGCCCAGTCCTCAGGTAAGGCCTCTCAGGGCCTATATGAAGAGACAGCATATTGGGCTTGCCATGCACCTAGGCCCCAATATTTAACCATATTTCGGGTTGTCCCTTCACTCTTCCCCAGGGCTCAGCTTTGGAATTCCTCTTTTGGTGGGACACCTGAGGTAACAAACCTGAAAGGAGTCCTCCCATCCCACAGATTGACGAAAAACAATTGGGATCAGGCGAAATCCACAGAGAGGAAGATTCGTCCATGGCCCATGAGACATCCACAACATTCCACGGCCATCGCTGAAACAAAATCCAGAGACAAAAGCCTGAGCAAGCTCCTCAGACTCGCTCATTCTTCATATCCTGAAGAGTTCTTCTCAGGGTTTGTAGATCGGGCGTGCCATACCTACGTCCCCAAACTTAAGCTGACTTTGTGTTTTCAGTCTTCTGTCCTCAAAGTCCTGGGCCACACTCCCTCCAGGCTGGGGCCCCTGGAGCCACACATTAGGACTGCCCCCACCCAATCCATGGGAATTCTGCCCATTCCATTGTCAAACATCGTACAAATTAGGAGAACCCTCCAAAGTCCCTGAGGCCATCCCAATATTGTAGGTCGCCCGGGACAAAAAAGTGCGGTTGATACCGGCTGAGCATCTACCTCCACTCATCTACCTCCACTCATACCAAGAAGATTGAACCAGACAGGACCCGAGGCCATTATCGGATCCATTGCTTTGGTTTACAGGCATTTCTCCTCAAAAGCCTGCATTCCAATACCAGCAGAGGGGATTTCCTGAGGCACCCATCAGAACAAATCTCGTCTCCACAAGGAAACTTGTGCATGGGAGCTATGCCAAAGCTTAGGAGAATACTTCAGGGTCCCGGTGCCACCTCCCCATTCCAAGGCCCTCATGGACACAAACACACGTTAGGACCCATCCTCTGGAAAGTGCATTTCAACTCAGCCACCCCGGTTGCTCCTGCAGATCCATTACATCTAAACTGTCTAGTTGCTAGGAGACAATTGGAAGGCGAGGCGGACTTCCCAGGCATCCATCCTGGAACGGTGCTCTGGAGTCATTCCATATGGGATGTCCTGGAGCTGTCCAACAGGTCTCAATTGTCCCGCAGAAGGAATCCTTGAAGGGGGCATCCCACATCTCCCAACGTGGAAAACCTCCATGGCCTCGAGATTCCGCTCTCTTCATGAAGGGGCCGTCATGCACAGAAACTCCAACCTGAGCCAACGTCGGATCCTCGCCCTGACTTCAGATGCATGAGATATTGGTTCAGATCTGCAGGTGGTACCTGCCGTGCCCTCACCCTGAATCCGAAGTCTACCTTGTGTTCTCAGACTTCCGTCCTCACTCTCCTGGCCCCGAAGCCCTCAAGTTTGGCAATTCCGGACCGACAATGAAGCACTCTGCCTGCCCTCTAGAAAAAATATATTGCCTAATGAGCAGCCCAGGCAGGTTAAATGAGGATAAACCTACACGGCACTCGAATGTACCCGAATTATATAGTCTAACCTGGGCACTAATGCACTGTCTGACACAACCTGAGCCTGGACCTGCTGACCAACACCCAGACAGCTGACCGCACGCTGAGCACATCAGAACCGCCATGGCCTTAGGTCATCATCTCTTCCCTACCTCAGTTTTCAGGCTTCAGAACCTAGACCTTATCTCCAATCACTGCCCACGGGTGACTGTGATGCAGAAATCAGAACTCTTCCTGACCCATGGCAAGAAACCTTGTGGTTGGCATGTTGTCCAACGTTCAGTGTAGGAGAAACCAGCATTCACGCTGAGGCCACGCCCATTCTTGAGTGCGAGGAGAGCATAAACACGCATTGTGACCTCAGCGTGAGTCCTGTCCTCTAGTAAGTCCTCTCAGTGGCTGGACCTTTAGATGTCATAATGGGCTTGACATGTCCCTAGTTCCCAATTTTTAACCAGATTTCTAGTTGTCCAGTCGCCCCACCCCAGGGCTCTACTCTGGAATCCCTCATTTGGTGGGACATCTGAGGTTGAAAAACAAAATGAAACAAATCGACAACAACAAAAAAACGGACTTCTTCCATCCCCAGAATGACCCCAAACTCTTTGGACGGGACCGAACCCCCAGAGAGTAAGACTCGTCCATTTCCCATGAAGTCACCCGGCAATTTCACGACCATGAGTGACACGATATCCAGAGACAAAAACTTGAGCAAGAGCCTCACACTCGCCCTTTTTTCAT
This sequence comes from Mustela nivalis, assembly GCF_964662115.1. Taxonomy (NCBI): domain Eukaryota; kingdom Metazoa; phylum Chordata; class Mammalia; order Carnivora; family Mustelidae; genus Mustela; species Mustela nivalis. The sequence continues at coordinate 70,509 of NW_028135480.1, forward strand.
ATCCCGAAGTGTTCTCCTCATGGTCTGTAGATCAGTCCTGCCATACCTATGAACCAAAACATAAGCCGAGTTTGTGTTTTCAGACAACTGTCCAAGCAGCTCTGGCCTACACACCCTACAGGCTCAGGGCCCTGGAGCCAAACCTGAGGACTGTACTTGCCCTCTCCAAGGGAATTGTATGTGCCCATTCCAATGGCCACAACCCTACTAGTAGGATAACCTCCAAAGTCCCTGAGGCCATCCCAATAGTTGTGGCTTCCTAGGACAAAAAGGGGCTATATGAGCCCATCTGAGCACCTACCTGCACTCAGACCCGTAGACTGATGTCCCCAGAGGTAAAAAGGAACGAGCAGGCCCCTAGGCACTAATCGGATCCATTGCTTTGGTTTCCAGGCATCTCTCCTCAGAGGCCTGGATTTCAATACCAGCATATGGCTGTTTCTTGACTCACCCATCAGAACAAATCTCATCTACACATGGGAAACATGCACGTTGGAGCTGTGTCAAAGCCTCTGTTTAGGAGAACCCTTCAGGGCCCCAGGGCCACCGCTTCATTCCAAGGTCTCCATAGACACAAAAACATATTAGGACACATCCACAGGAGAGTCCATTTCAACTCAGCCTCCTCGGTTGCCCCCACATCCAGCAGATCTAACCTGTCTTGTTGCTTGGAGACCATTGGAATGCGAGGTGGGCTACCCAGCCATCCATCCTTAGAACCCTGCTCGGAATCGTTGGCCTGGAGCCAACCAACAGGTCTCAATTGTCCTGCAGAAGAATCTTTGCAGTTTGGAGCTTCTCACAACTCCCATCGTGGGAAAACCCCCATGTCCTCGTGATCCAACCCCCTTCAAGAAAGGGCCATCAGGGCAGAAAGTCCAACCTGAGCGATCGTCTGATCCTTGCCCTGACTTCAGATGCACGAGATCTCGATTGAGGTCTGTAGATTGTGCCTGCCATATCCTCACCCAGAAACCTAGGCCTAGCTTGGGTTCTCAGACTCCGTCTTCAGACTAGTGGCCCACAAGCCCTCCAGTTTGGCAATCCAGAACTACAATGCCGCACTCTGCCTGCCCTACAGAAGTAAAACATTGCCCTCAGGGCTACCCCGAAACCGCAAATGAGGATCAACCTGCACGCCATTCGGCTGTACCCCAAACATATAGGCTGACCTGGGCACTATTTCCCCTTCTGACCCAGCCTGAGCCTGGACCTCCTGGTCCCACCCAGACAGCTGGCCGCACACTGAGCACATCGGACCCGCCATGGCCTTAGGTCGTCATCTCTTCCCAACTGCGGTTTTCAGGCTCCAGAACCTAGACCTTATCTCCAAACACTGCCCAGGGTTGAGAATGATGCAGAAATCAGAACTCTTTCCTTATGGCAAGAAACCTTGTGGTTGGCATGTTGTCCAACGTTCAGTGTAGTTGAAACAAGCGTGGCCCATGAGGCCCAGCCCATGCTTGCTGGCCACATTGGTCACAAACACACATTGTGACCCTCAGCCTGAGCCCAGTCCTCAGGTAAGGCCTCTCAGGGCCTATATGAAGAGACAGCATATTGGGCTTGCCATGCGCCTAGGCCCCAATATTTAACCATAGTTCGGGTTGTCCCTTCACTCTTCCCCAGGGCTCTGCTTTGGAATTCCTCTTTTGGTGGGACACCTAGGTAACAAACCTGAAAGGAGTCCTCCCATCCCACAGATTGACGAAAAACAATTGGGATCAGGCGAAATACACAGAGAGGAATATTCGTCCATGGCCCATGAGACATCCACAACATTCCACGGCCATCGCTGAAACAAAATCCAGAGACAAAAGCCTGAGCAAGCTCCTCAGACTCGCTCATTCTTCATATCCTGAAGAGTTCTTCTCAGGGTTTGTAGATCGGGCGTGCCATACCTACGTCCCCAAACTTAAGCTGACTTTGTGTTTTCAGTCTTCTGTCCTCAAAGTCCTGGGCCACACTCCCTCCAGGCTGGGGCCCCTGGAGCCACACATTAGGACTGCCCCCACCCAATCCATGGGAATTCTGCCCATTCCATTGTCAAACATCGTACAAATTAGGAGAACCCTCCAAAGTCCCTGAGGCCATCCCAATAGTGTAGGTCGCCTGGGACCAAAAAGGGCGGTTGATACCGGATGAGCATCTACCTCCACTCATCTACCTCCACTCATACCAAGAAGATTGAACCAGACAGGACCCGAGGCCATTATCGGATCCATTGCTTTGGTTTACAGGCATGTCTCCTCAAAAGCCTGCATTCCAATACCAGCAGAGGGGATTTCCTGAGGCACCCATCAGAACAAATCTCGTCTCCACAAGGAAACTTGTGCATGGGAGCTATGCCAAAGCTTAGGAGAATTCTTCAGGGTCCCGGTGCCACCTCCCCATTCCAAGGCCCTCATGGACACAAACACACGTTAGGACCCATCCTCTGGAAAGTGCATTTCAACTCAGCCACCCCGGTTGCTCCTGCAGATCCATTACATCTAAACTGTCTAGTTTCTAGGAGACAATTGGAAGGCGAGGCGGACTTCCCAGGCATCCATCCTGGAACGGTGCTCTGGAGTCATTCCATATGGGATGTCCTGGAGCTGTCCAACAGGTCTCAATTGTCCCGCAGAAGGAATCCTTGAAGGGGGCATCCCACATCTCCCAACGTGGAAAACCTCCATGGCCTCGAGATTCCGCTCTCTTCATGAAGGGGCCGTCATGCACAGAAACTCCAACCTGAGCCAACGTCGGATTTTCGCCCTGACTTCAGATGCATGAGATATTGGTTCAGATCTGCAGGTGGTACCTGCCGTGCCCTCAACCTGAATCCGAAGTCTACCTTGTGTTCTCAGACTTCCGTCCTCACTCTCCTGGCCCCGAAGCCCTCAAGTTTGGCAATTCCGGACCGACAATGAAGCACTCTGCCTGCCCTCTAGAAAAAATATATTGCCTAATGAGCAGCCCAGGCAGGTTAAATGAGGATAAACCTACACGGCACTCGAATGTACCCGAATTATATAGTCTAACCTGGGCACTAATGCACTGTCTGACACAACCTGAGCCTGGACCTGCTGACCAACACCCAGACAGCTGACCGCACGCTGAGCACATCAGACCCGCCATGGCCTAGGTCATCATCTCTTCCCTACCTCAGTTTTCAGGCTTCAGAACCTAGACCTTATCTCCAATCACTGCCCACGGGTGACTGTGATGCAGAAATCAGAACTCTTCCTGACCCATGGCAAGAAACCTTGTGGTTGGCATGTTGTCCAACGTTCAGTGTAGGAGAAACCAGCATTCACCCTGAGGCCACGCCCATTCTTGAGTGCGACGAGAGCATAAACATTGTGACCTCAGCGTGAGTCCTGTCCTCTAGTAAGTCCTCTCATTGGCTGGACCTTTAGATGTCATAATGGGCTTGACATGTCCCTAGTTCCCAATTTTTAACCAGATTTCTGGTTGTCCAGTCGCCCCACCCCAGGGCTCTACTCTGGAATCCCTCATTTGGTGGGACCTCTGAGGTTGAAAAACAAAATGAAACAAATCGACAACTACAAAAAAACGGACTTCTTCCATCCCCAGAATGACCCCAAACTCTTTGAACAGGACCGAACCCCCAGAGAGTAAAACTCGTCCATTTCCCATGAAGTCACCCGGCAATTTCACGACCATGAGTGACACGATATCCAGAGACAAAAACTTGAGCAAGAGCCTCACACTCGCCCTTTTTTAATATCCCGAAGTGTTCTCCTCATGGTCTGTAGATCAGTCCTGCCATACCTATGAACCAAAACATAAGCCGAGTTTGTGTTTTCAGACAACTGTCCAAGCAGCTCTGGCCTACACACCCTACAGGCTCAGGGCCCTGGAACAAAACCTGAGGACTGTACTTGCCCTCTCCAAGGGAATTGTATGTGCCCATTCCAATGGCCACAACCCTACTAGTAGGATAACCTCCAAAGTCCCTGAGGCCATCCCAATAGTTGTGGCTTCCCAGGACAAACAGGGGCTATATGAGCCCATCTGAGCACCTACCTGCACTCAGACCCGTAGACTGATGTCCCCAGAGGTAAAAAGGAACGAGCAGGCCCCTAGGCACTAATCGGATCCATTGCTTTGGTTTCCAGGCATCTCTCCTCAGAGGCCTGGATTTCAATACCAGCATATGGCTGTTTCTTGACTCACCCATCAGAACAAATCTCATCTACACATGGGAAACATGCACGTTGGAGCTGTGTCAAAGCCTCTGTTTAGGAGAACCCTTCAGGGCCCCAGGGCCACCGCTTCATTCCAAGGTCTCCATAGACACAAAAACATATTAGGACACATCCACAGGAGAGTCCATTTCAACTCAGCCTCCTCGGTTGCCCCCACATCCAGCAGATCTAACCTGTCTTGTTGCTTGGAGACCATTGGAATGCGAGGTGGGCTACCCAGCCATCCATCCTTAGAACCCTGCTCGGAATCGTTGGCCTGGAGCCAACCAACAGGTCTCAATTGTCCTGCAGAAGAATCTTTGCAGTTTGGAGCTTCTCACAACTCCCATCGTGGGAAAACCCCCATGTCCTCGTGATCCAACCCCCTTCAAGAAAGGGCCATCAGGGCAGAAAGTCCAACCTGAGCGATCGTCTGATCCTTGCCCTGACTTCAGATGCACGAGATCTCGATTGAGGTCTGTAGATTGTGCCTGCCATATCCTCACCCAGAAACCTAGGCCTAGCTTGGGTTCTCAGACTCCGTCTTCAGACTAGTGGCCCACAAGCCCTCCAGTTTGGCAATCCAGAACTACAATGCCGCACTCTGCCTGCCCTACAGAAGTAAAACATTGCCCTCAGGGCTACCCCGAAACCGCAAATGAGGATCAACCTGCACGCCATTCGGCTGTACCCCAAACATATAGGCTGACCTGGGCACTATTTCCCCTTCTGACCCAGCCTGAGCCTGGACCTCCTGGTCCCACCCAGACAGCTGGCCGCACACTGAGCACATCGGACCCGCCATGGCCTTAGGTCGTCATCTCTTCCCAACTGCGGTTTTCAGGCTCCAGAACCTAGACCTTATCTCCAAACACTGCCCAGGGTTGAGAATGATGCAGAAATCAGAACTCTTTCCTTATGGCAAGAAACCTTGTGGTTGGCATGTTGTCCAACGTTCAGTGTAGTTGAAACAAGCGTGGCCCATGAGGCCCAGCCCATGCTTGCTGGCCACATTGGTCACAAACACACATTGTGACCCTCAGCCTGAGCCCAGTCCTCAGGTAAGGCCTCTCAGGGCCTATATGAAGAGACAGCATATTGGGCTTGCCATGCGCCTAGGCCCCAATATTTAACCATAGTTCGGGTTGTCCCTTCACTCTTCCCCAGGGCTCTGCTTTGGAATTCCTCTTTTGGTGGGACACCTAGGTAACAAACCTGAAAGGAGTCCTCCCATCCCACAGATTGACGAAAAACAATTGGGATCAGGCGAAATACACAGAGAGGAATATTCGTCCATGGCCCATGAGACATCCACAACATTCCACGGCCATCGCTGAAACAAAATCCAGAGACAAAAGCCTGAGCAAGCTCCTCAGACTCGCTCATTCTTCATATCCTGAAGAGTTCTTCTCAGGGTTTGTAGATCGGGCGTGCCATACCTACGTCCCCAAACTTAAGCTGACTTTGTGTTTTCAGTCTTCTGTCCTCAAAGTCCTGGGCCACACTCCCTCCAGGCTGGGGCCCCTGGAGCCACACATTAGGACTGCCCCCACCCAATCCATGGGAATTCTGCCCATTCCATTGTCAAACATCGTACAAATTAGGAGAACCCTCCAAAGTCCCTGAGGCCATCCCAATAGTGTAGGTCGCCTGGGACCAAAAAGGGCGGTTGATACCGGATGAGCATCTACCTCCACTCATCTACCTCCACTCATACCAAGAAGATTGAACCAGACAGGACCCGAGGCCATTATCGGATCCATTGCTTTGGTTTACAGGCATGTCTCCTCAAAAGCCTGCATTCCAATACCAGCAGAGGGGATTTCCTGAGGCACCCATCAGAACAAATCTCGTCTCCACAAGGAAACTTGTGCATGGGAGCTATGCCAAAGCTTAGGAGAATTCTTCAGGGTCCCGGTGCCACCTCCCCATTCCAAGGCCCTCATGGACACAAACACACGTTAGGACCCATCCTCTGGAAAGTGCATTTCAACTCAGCCACCCCGGTTGCTCCTGCAGATCCATTACATCTAAACTGTCTAGTTTCTAGGAGACAATTGGAAGGCGAGGCGGACTTCCCAGGCATCCATCCTGGAACGGTGCTCTGGAGTCATTCCATATGGGATGTCCTGGAGCTGTCCAACAGGTCTCAATTGTCCCGCAGAAGGAATCCTTGAAGGGGGCATCCCACATCTCCCAACGTGGAAAACCTCCATGGCCTCGAGATTCCGCTCTCTTCATGAAGGGGCCGTCATGCACAGAAACTCCAACCTGAGCCAACGTCGGATTTTCGCCCTGACTTCAGATGCATGAGATATTGGTTCAGATCTGCAGGTGGTACCTGCCGTGCCCTCAACCTGAATCCGAAGTCTACCTTGTGTTCTCAGACTTCCGTCCTCACTCTCCTGGCCCCGAAGCCCTCAAGTTTGGCAATTCCGGACCGACAATGAAGCACTCTGCCTGCCCTCTAGAAAAAATATATTGCCTAATGAGCAGCCCAGGCAGGTTAAATGAGGATAAACCTACACGGCACTCGAATGTACCCGAATTATATAGTCTAACCTGGGCACTAATGCACTGTCTGACACAACCTGAGCCTGGACCTGCTGACCAACACCCAGACAGCTGACCGCACGCTGAGCACATCAGACCCGCCATGGCCTAGGTCATCATCTCTTCCCTACCTCAGTTTTCAGGCTTCAGAACCTAGACCTTATCTCCAATCACTGCCCACGGGTGACTGTGATGCAGAAATCAGAACTCTTCCTGACCCATGGCAAGAAACCTTGTGGTTGGCATGTTGTCCAACGTTCAGTGTAGGAGAAACCAGCATTCACCCTGAGGCCACGCCCATTCTTGAGTGCGACGAGAGCATAAACATTGTGACCTCAGCGTGAGTCCTGTCCTCTAGTAAGTCCTCTCATTGGCTGGACCTTTAGATGTCATAATGGGCTTGACATGTCCCTAGTTCCCAATTTTTAACCAGATTTCTGGTTGTCCAGTCGCCCCACCCCAGGGCTCTACTCTGGAATCCCTCATTTGGTGGGACCTCTGAGGTTGAAAAACAAAATGAAACAAATCGACAACTACAAAAAAACGGACTTCTTCCATCCCCAGAATGACCCCAAACTCTTTGAACAGGACCGAACCCCCAGAGAGTAAAACTCGTCCATTTCCCATGAAGTCACCCGGCAATTTCACGACCATGAGTGACACGATATCCAGAGACAAAAACTTGAGCAAGAGCCTCACACTCGCCCTTTTTTAATATCCCGAAGTGTTCTCCTCATGGTCTGTAGATCAGTCCTGCCATACCTATGAACCAAAACATAAGCCGAGTTTGTGTTTTCAGACAACTGTCCAAGCAGCTCTGGCCTACACACCCTACAGGCTCAGGGCCCTGGAACAAAACCTGAGGACTGTACTTGCCCTCTCCAAGGGAATTGTATGTGCCCATTCCAATGGCCACAACCCTACTAGTAGGATAACCTCCAAAGTCCCTGAGGCCATCCCAATAGTTGTGGCTTCCCAGGACAAACAGGGGCTATATGAGCCCATCTGAGCACCTACCTGCACTCAGACCCGTAGACTGATGTCCCCAGAGGTAAAAAGGAACGAGCAGGCCCCTAGGCACTAATCGGATCCATTGCTTTGGTTTCCAGGCATCTCTCCTCAGAGGCCTGGATTTCAATACCAGCATATGGCTGTTTCTTGACTCACCCATCAGAACAAATCTCATCTACACATGGGAAACATGCACGTTGGAGCTGTGTCAAAGCCTCTGTTTAGGAGAACCCTTCAGGGCCCCAGGGCCACCGCTTCATTCCAAGGTCTCCATAGACACAAAAACATATTAGGACACATCCACAGGAGAGTCCATTTCAACTCAGCCTCCTCGGTTGCCCCCACATCCAGCAGATCTAACCTGTCTTGTTGCTTGGAGACCATTGGAATGCGAGGTGGGCTACCCAGCCATCCATCCTTAGAACCCTGCTCGGAATCGTTGGCCTGGAGCCAACCAACAGGTCTCAATTGTCCTGCAGAAGAATCTTTGCAGTTTGGAGCTTCTCACAACTCCCATCGTGGGAAAACCCCCATGTCCTCGTGATCCAACCCCCTTCAAGAAAGGGCCATCAGGGCAGAAAGTCCAACCTGAGCGATCGTCTGATCCTTGCCCTGACTTCAGATGCACGAGATCTCGATTGAGGTCTGTAGATTGTGCCTGCCATATCCTCACCCAGAAACCTAGGCCTAGCTTGGGTTCTCAGACTCCGTCTTCAGACTAGTGGCCCACAAGCCCTCCAGTTTGGCAATCCAGAACTACAATGCCGCACTCTGCCTGCCCTACAGAAGTAAAACATTGCCCTCAGGGCTACCCCGAAACCGCAAATGAGGATCAACCTGCACGCCATTCGGCTGTACCCCAAACATATAGGCTGACCTGGGCACTATTTCCCCTTCTGACCCAGCCTGAGCCTGGACCTCTTGGTCCCACCCAGACAGCTGGCCGCACACTGAGCACATCGGACCCGCCATGGCCTTAGGTCGTCATCTCTTCCCAACTGCGGTTTTCAGGCTCCAGAACCTAGACCTTATCTCCAAACACTGCCCAGGGTTGAGAATGATGCAGAAATCAGAACTCTTTCCTTATGGCAAGAAACCTTGTGGTTGGCATGTTGTCCAACGTTCAGTGTAGTTGAAACAAGCGTGGCCCATGAGGCCCAGCCCATGCTTGCTGGCCACATTGGTCACAAACACACATTGTGACCCTCAGCCTGAGCCCAGTCCTCAGGTAAGGCCTCTCAGGGCCTATATGAAGAGACAGCATATTGGGCTTGCCATGCGCCTAGGCCCCAATATTTAACCATAGTTCGGGTTGTCCCTTCACTCTTCCCCAGGGCTCTGCTTTGGAAATCCTCTTTTGGTGGGACACCTAGGTAACAAACCTGAAAGGAGTCCTCCCATCCCACAGATTGACGAAAAACAATTGGGATCAGGCGAAATCCACAGAGAGGAATATTCGTCCATGGCCCATGAGACATCCACAACATTCCACGGCCATCGCTGAAACAAAATCCAGAGACAAAAGCCTGAGCAAGCTCCTCAGACTCGCTCATTCTTCATATCCTGAAGAGTTCTTCTCAGGGTTTGTAGATCGGGCGTGCCATACCTACGTCCCCAAACTTAAGCTGACTTTGTGTTTTCAGTCTTCTGTCCTCAAAGTCCTGGGCCACACTCCCTCCAGGCTGGGGCCCCTGGAGCCACACATTAGGACTGCCCCCACCCAATCCATGGGAATTCTGCCCATTCCATTGTCAAACATCGTACAAATTAGGAGAACTCTCCAAAGTCCCTGAGGCCATCCCAATATTGTAGGTCGCCCGGGACAAAAAAGTGCGGTTGATACCGGATGAGCATCTACCTCCACTCATCTACCTCCACTCATACCAAGAAGATTGAACCAGACAGGACCCGAGGCCATTATCGGATCCATTGCTTTGGTTTACAGGCATTTCTCCTCAAAAGCCTGCATTCCAATACCAGCAGAGGGGATTTCCTGAGGCACCCATCAGAACAAATCTCGTCTCCACAAGGAAACTTGTGCATGGGAGCTATGCCAAAGCTTAGGAGAATACTTCAGGGTCCCGGTGCCACCTCCCCATTCCAAGGCCCTCATGGACACAAACACACGTTAGGACCCATCCTCTGGAAAGTGCATTTCAACTCAGCCACCCCGGTTGCTCCTGCAGATCCATTACATCTAAACTGTCTAGTTTCTAGGAGACAATTGGAAGGCGAGGCGGACTTCCCAGGCATCCATCCTGGAACGGTGCTCTGGAGTCATTCCATATGGGATGTCCTGGAGCTGTCCAACAGGTCTCAATTGTCCCGCAGAAGGAATCCTTGAAGGGGGCATCCCACATCTCCCAACGTGGAAAACCTCCATGGCCTCGAGATTCCGCTCTCTTCATGAAGGGGCCGTCATGCACAGAAACTCCAACCTGAGCCAACGTCGGATCCTCGCCCTGACTTCAGATGCATGAGATATTGGTTCAGATCTGCAGGTGGTACCTGCCGTGCCCTCAACCTGAATCCGAAGTCTACCTTGTGTTCTCAGACTTCCGTCCTCACTCTCCTGGCCCCGAAGCCCTCAAGTTTGGCAATTCCGGACCGACAATGAAGCACTCTGCCTGCCCTCTAGAAAAAATATATTGCCTAATGAGCAGCCCAGGCAGCTTAAATGAGGATAAACCTACACGGCACTCGAATGTACCCTAATTATATAGTCTAACCTGGGCACTAATGCACTGTCTGACACAACCTGAGCCTGGACCTGCTGACCAACACCCAGACAGCTGACCGCACGCTGAGCACATCAGACCCGCCATGGCCTAGGTCATCATCTCTTCCCTACCTCAGTTTTCAGGCTTCAGAACCTAGACCTTATCTCCAATCACTGCCCACGGGTGACTGTGATGCAGAAATCAGAACTCTTCCTGACCCATGGCAAGAAACCTTGTGGTTGGCATGTTGTCCAACGTTCAGTGTAGGAGAAACCAGCATTCACGCTGAGGCCACGCCCATTCTTGAGTGCGAGGAGAGCATAAACACGCATTGTGACCTCAGCGTGAGTCCTGTCCTCTAGTAAGTCCTCTCAGTGGCTGGACCTTTAGATGTCATAATGGGCTTGACATGTCCCTAGTTCCCAATTTTTAACCAGATTTCTGGTTGTCCAGTCGCCCCACCCCAGGGCTCTACTCTGGAATCCCTCATTTGGTGGGACCTCTGAGGTTGAAAAACAAAATGAAACAAATCGACAACTACAAAAAAACGGACTTCTTCCATCCCCAGAATGACCCCAAACTCTTTGAACGGGACCGAACCCCCAGAGAGTAAAACTCGTCCATTTCCCATGAAGTCACCCGGCAATTTCACGACCATGAGTGACACGATATCCAGAGACAAAAACTTGAGCAAGAGCCCCACACTCGCCCTTTTTTCATATCCCGAAGTGTTCTCCTCATGGTCTGTAGATCAGTCCTGCCATACCTATGAACCAAAACATAAGCCGAGTATGTGTTTTCAGACAACTGTCCAAGCAGCTCTGGCCTACACACCCTACAGGCTCAGGGCCCTGGAGCAAAACCTGAGGACTGTACTTGCCCTCTCCAAGGGAATTGTATGTGCCCATTCCAATGGCCACAACCCTACTAGTAGGATAACCTCCAAAGTCCCTGAGGCCATCCCAATAGTTGTGGCTTCCCAGGACAAACAGGGGCTATATGAGCCCATCTGAGCACCTACCTGCACTCAGACCCGTAGACTGATGTCCCCAGAGGTAAAAAGGAACGAGCAGGCCCCTAGGCACTAATCGGATCCATTGCTTTGGTTTCCAGGCATCTCTCCTCAGAGGCCTGGATTTCAATACCAGCATATGGCTGTTTCTTGACTCACCCATCAGAACAAATCTCATCTACACATGGGAAACATGCACGTTGGAGCTGTGTCAAAGCCTCTGTTTAGGAGAACCCTTCAGGGCCCCAGGGCCACCGCTTCATTCCAAGGTCTCCATAGACACAAAAACATATTAGGACACATCCACAGGAGAGTCCATTTCAACTCAGCCTCCTCGGTTGCCCCCACATCCAGCAGATCTAACCTGTCTTGTTGCTTGGAGACCATTGGAATGCGAGGTGGGCTACCCAGCCATCCATCCTTAGAACCCTGCTCGGAATCGTTGGCCTGGAGCCAACCAACAGGTCTCAATTGTCCTGCAGAAGAATCTTTGCAGTTTGGAGCTTCTCACAACTCCCATCGTGGGAAAACCCCCATGTCCTCGTGATCCAACCCCCTTCAAGAAAGGGCCATCAGGGCAGAAAGTCCAACCTGAGCGATCGTCTGATCCTTGCCCTGACTTCAGATGCACGAGATCTCGATTGAGGTCTGTAGATTGTGCCTGCCATATCCTCACCCAGAAACCTAGGCCTAGCTTGGGTTCTCAGACTCCGTCTTCAGACTAGTGGCCCACAAGCCCTCCAGTTTGGCAATCCAGAACTACAATGCCGCACTCTGCCTGCCCTACAGAAGTAAAACATTGCCCTCAGGGCTACCCCGAAACCGCAAATGAGGATCAACCTGCACGCCATTCGGCTGTACCCCAAACATATAGGCTGACCTGGGCACTATTTCCCCTTCTGACCCAGCCTGAGCCTGGACCTCCTGGTCCCACCCAGACAGCTGGCCGCACACTGAGCACATCGGACCCGCCATGGCCTTAGGTCGTCATCTCTTCCCAACTGCGGTTTTCAGGCTCCAGAACCTAGACCTTATCTCCAAACACTGCCCAGGGTTGAGAATGATGCAGAAATCAGAACTCTTTCCTTATGGCAAGAAACCTTGTGGTTGGCATGTTGTCCAACGTTCAGTGTAGTTGAAACAAGCGTGGCCCATGAGGCCCAGCCCATGCTTGCTGGCCACATTGGTCACAAACACACATTGTGACCCTCAGCCTGAGCCCAGTCCTCAGGTAAGGCCTCTCAGGGCCTATATGAAGAGACAGCATATTGGGCTTGCCATGCGCCTAGGCCCCAATATTTAACCATAGTTCGGGTTGTCCCTTCACTCTTCCCCAGGGCTCTGCTTTGGAATTCCTCTTTTGGTGGGACACCTAGGTAACAAACCTGAAAGGAGTCCTCCCATCCCACAGATTGACGAAAAACAATGGGGATCAGGCGAAATACACAGAGAGGAATATTCGTCCATGGCCCATGAGACATCCACAACATTCCACGGCCATCGCTGAAACAAAATCCAGAGACAAAAGCCTGAGCAAGCTCCTCAGACTCGCTCATTCTTCATATCCTGAAGAGTTCTTCTCAGGGTTTGTAGATCGGGCGTGCCATACCTACGTCCCCAAACTTAAGCTGACTTTGTGTTTTCAGTCTTCTGTCCTCAAAGTCCTGGGCCACACTCCCTCCAGGCTGGGGCCCCTGGAGCCACACATTAGGACTGCCCCCACCCAATCCATGGGAATTCTGCCCATTCCATTGTCAAACATCGTACAAATTAGGAGAACCCTCCAAAGTCCCTGAGGCCATCCCAATAGTGTAGGTCGCCCGGGAAAAAAAGGGCGGTTGATACCGGCTGAGCATCTACCTCCACTCATTTACCTCAACTCATACCCAGAAGATTGAACCAGACAGGACCCGAGGCCAATATCGGATCCATTGCTTTGGTTTACAGGCATGTCTCCTCAAAAGCCTGGATTCCAATACCAGCAGAGGGGATTTCCTGAGGCACCCATCAGAACAAATCTCATCTCCACAAGGAAACTTGTGCATGGGAGCTAAGCCAAAGCTTAGGAGAATACTTCAGGGTCCCGGTGCCACCTCCCCATTCCAAGGCCCTCATGGACACAAACACACGTTAGGACCCATCCTCTGGAAAGTGCATTTCAACTCAGCCACCCCGGGTGTTCCCGCAGATCCATTAGATCTAAACTGTCTTGTTGCTAGGAGACAATTGGAAGGCGAGGCGGACTTCCCAGGCATCCATCCTCGAACGGTGCTCTGCAGTCATTCCATATGGGATGTCCTGGAGCTGTCCAACAGGTCTCAATTGTCCCGCAGAAGGAATCCTTGAAGGGGGCATCCCACATCTCCCAACGTGGAAAACCTCCATGGCCTCGAGATTCCGCTCCCTTCATGAAGGGGCCGTCATGCACAGAAACTCCAACCTGAGCCAACCTCGGATCGTCGCCCTGACTTCAGATGCATGAGATATTGGTTCAGATCTGCAGGGGGTACCTGCCGTGCCCTCACCCTGAATCCGAAGTCTAGCTTGTGTTCTCAGACTTCCGTCCTCACTCTCCTGGCCCCGAAGCCCTCAAGTTTGGCAATTCCGGACCGACAATGAAGCACTCTGCCTGCCCTCTAGAAAAAATATATTGCCTAATGAGCAGCCCAGGCAGCTTAAATGAGGATAAACCTACACGGCTCTCGAATGTACCCAAATTATATAGTCTAACCTGGGCACTAATGCACTGTCTGACACAACCTGAGCCCGGACCTGCTGACCAACACCCAGACAGCTGACCGCACGGTGAGCACATCAGACCTGCCATGGCCTTAGGTCATCATCTCTTCCCTACCTCAGTTTTCAGGCTTCAGAACCTAGACCTTATCTCCAATCACTGCCCACGGATGACTGTGATGCAGAAATCAGAACTCTTCCTGACCCATGGCAAGAAACCTTGTGGTTGGCATGTTGTCCAACGTTCAGTGTAGGAGAAACCAGCATTCACCCTGAGGCCCCGCCCATTCTTACCTGCGACGAGAGAATAAACACGCATTGTGACCTCAGCGTGAGTCCTGTCCTCTAGTAAGTCCTCTCAGTGGCTGGACCATTAGATGTCTTAATGGGCTTGACATGTCCCTAGTCCCCAATTTTTAACCAGATTTCTGGTTGTCCAGTCGCCCCACCCCAGGGTTCTACTCTGGAATCCCTCATTTGGTGGGACATCTGAGGTTGAAAAACAAAATGAACCAAATCGACAACAACAAAAAAACGGACTTCTTCCATCCCCAGAATGACCCCAAACTCTTTGGACGGGACCGAACCCCCAGAGAGTAAAACTCGTCCATTTCCCATGAAGTCACCCGGCAATTTCACGACCATGAGGACACGATATCCAGAGACGAAAACTTGAGCAAGAGCCTCACACTCGCCGTTTTTTCATATCCCGAAGTGTTCTCCTCATGGTCTGTAGATCAGTCCTGCCATACCTATGACCCAAAACATAAGCCGAGTTTGTGTTTTCAGACAACTGTCCAAACAGCTGTGGCCTACACACCCTACAGGCTCAGGGCCCTGGAGCCAAACCTGAGGACTGTACTTGCCCTCTCCAAGGGAATTGTATGTGCCCATTCCAATGGCCACAACCCTACTAGTAGGATAACCTCCAAAGTCCCTGAGGCCATCCCAATAGTTGTGGCTTCCTAGGACAAACAGGGGCAATCTGAGCCCATCTGAGCACCTACCTGCACTCAGACCCGTAGACTGATGTCCCCAGAGGTAAAAAGGAACGAACAGGCCCCAAGGCACTAATCTGATCCATTGCTTTGGTTTCCAGGCATCTCTCCTCAGAGGCCTGGATTTCAATACCAGCATATGGCTGTTTCTAGACTCACCCATCAGAACAAATCTCATCTACACATGGGAAACATGCACGTTGGAGCTGTGTCAAAGCCTCTGTTTAGGAAAACCCTTCAGGGCCCCAGGGCCACCGCTTCATTCCAAGGTCTCCATAGACACAAAAACATATTAGGACACATCCACAGGAGAGTCCATTTCAACTCAGCCTCCTCGGTTGCCCCCCACATCCAGCAGATCTAACCTGTCTTGTTCCTTGGAGACCATTGGAATGCGAAGTGGTCTACCCAGCCATCCATCTTAGAACCCTGCTCGGAATCGTTGGCCTGGAGCCAACCAACAGGTCTCAATTGTCCTGCAGAAGAATCTTTGCAGTTTGGAGCTTCTCACAACTCCCATCGTGGGAAAACCCCCATGTCCTCGTGATCCAACCCCCTTCAAGAAAGGGCCATCAGGGCAGAAAGTCCAACCTGAGCGATCGTCTGATCCTTGCCCTGACTTCAGATGCACGAGATCTCGATTGAGGTCTGTAGATTGTGCCTGCCATATCCTCACCCAGAAACCTAGGCCTAGCTTGGGTTCTCAGACTCCGTCCTCAGACTACTGGCCCACAAGCCCTCCAGTTGGGCAATCCAGAACTACAATGCCGCACTCTGCCTGCCCTACAGAAGTAAAACATTGCCCTCAGGGCTAACCCGAAACCGCAAATGAGGATCAAACTGCACGCCATTCGGCTGTACCCCAAACATATAGGCTGACCTGGGCACTATTTCCCCTTCTGACCCAGCCTGAGCCTGGATCTCCTGGTCCCACTCAGACAGCTGGCCGCACACTGAGCACATCGGACCCGCCACGGCCTTAGGTCGTCATCTCTTCCCAACTGCGGTTTTCAGGCTCCAGAACCTAGACCTTATCTCCAACCACTGCCCAGGGTTGAAAATGATGCAGAAATCAGAACTCTTTCCCCATGGCAAGAAACCTTGTGGTTGGCATGTTGTCCAACGTTCAGTGTAGTTGAAACAAGCGTGGCCCATGAGGCCCAGCCCATGCTTGCGGGCCACATTGATCACAAACACACATTGTGACCCTCAGCCTGAGCCCAGTCCTCAGGTAAGGCCTCTCAGGGCCTATATGAAGAGACAGCATATTGGGCTTGCCATGCCCCTAGGCCCCAATTTTTAACCATAGTTCGGGTTGTCCCTTCACTCTTCCCCAGGGCTCTGCTTTGGAATTCCTCTTTTGGTGGGATACCTGAGGTAACAAACCTGAAAGCAGTCCTCCCGTCCCACAGATTGACGAAAAACAATTGGGTTCGGGCCAAATCCACAGAGAAGAATTTCGTCCATGGTCCATGAGACCTTCCCAACATTCCACGGCCTTCGCTGAAACAAAATCCAGAGACAAAAGCCTGAGCAAGCTCCTCAGACTCGCTCATTCTTCATATCCTGAAGAGTTCTTCTCAGGGTTTGTAGATCAGGCGTGCCATACCTACGTCCCCAAACTTAAGCTGAGTTTGTGTTTTCAGTCTTCTGTCCTCAAAGTCCTGGGCCACACTCCCTCCAGGCTGGGGCCTTGGAGCCACACATTAGGACTGCCCCCACCCAATCCATGGGAATTCTGCCCATTCCATTGTCAAAAATCGTACTAATTAGGAGAACCCTCCAAAGTCCCTGAGGCCATCCCAATAGTGTAGGTCGCCCGGGACAAAAAAGGGCGGTTGATACCGGCTGAGCATCTACCTCCACTCATTTACCTTAACTCATACCAAGAAGATTGAACCAGACAGGACCCGAGGCCATTATCGGATCCATTGATTTGGTTTACAGGCATGTCTCCTCAAAAGCCTGTATTCCAATACCAGCAGAGGGGATTTCCTGAGGCACCCATCAGAACAAATCTCGTCTCCACAAGGAAACTTGTGCAGGGGAGCTAAGCCAAAGCTTAGGAGATTACTTCAGGGTCCCGGTGCCACCTCCCCATTCCAAGGCCCTCATGGACACCAACACACGTTAGGACCCATCCTCTGGAAAGTGCATTTCAACTCAGCCACCCCGGTTGCTCCCGCAGATCCATTAGATCTAAACTGTCTTGTTGCTAGGAGACAATTGGAAGGCGAGGCGGACTTCCCAGGCATCCATCCTGGAACGGTGCTCTGGAGTCATTCCATATGGGATGTCCTGGAGCTGTCCAACAGGTCTCAATTGTCCCGCAGAAGGAATCCTTGAAGGGGGCATCCCACATCTCCCAACGTGGAAAACCTCCATGGCATCGAGATTCCGCTCCCTTCATGAAGGGGCCGTCATGCACAGAAACTCCAACCTGAGCCAACGTCGGATCCTCGCCCTGACTTCAGATGCATGAGATATTGGTTCAGATCTGCAGGAGGTACCTGCCGTGCCCTCACCCTGAATCCGAAGTCTAGCTTGTGTTCTCAGACTTCCGTCCTCACTCTCCTGGCCCCGAAGCCCTCAAGTTTGGCAATTCCGGACCGACAATGAAGCACTCTGCATGCCCTCTAGAAAAAATATATTGCCTAATGAGCAGCCCAGGCAGCTTAAATGAGGATAAACCTACACGGAACTCGAATGTACCCAAATTATATAGTCTAACCTGGGCACTAATGCACTGTCTGACACAACCTGAGCCCGGACCTGCTGACCAACACCCAGACAGCTGACCGCACGGTGAGCACATCAGACCCGCCATGGCCTTAGGTCATCATCTCTTCCCTACCTCAGTTTTCAGGCTTCAGAACCTAGACCTTATCTCCAATCACTGCCCACGGGTGACTGTGATGCAGAAATCAGAACACCTTTTTACCCATGGCAAGAAACCTTGTGGTTGGCATGTTGTCCAACGTTCAGTGTAGGAGAAACCAGCATTCACCCTGAGGCCCCGCCCATTCTTACCTGCGACGTAGAATAAACACGCATTGTGACCTCAGCGTGAGTCCTGTCCTCTAGTAAGTCCTCTCAGTGGCTGGACCTTTAGATGTCATAATGGGCTTGACATGTCCCTAGTTCCCAATTTTTAACCAGATTTCTGGTTGTCCAGTCGCCCCACCCCAGGGCTCTACTCTGGAATCCCTCATTTGGTGGGACATCTGAGGTTGAAAAACAAAATGAAACAAATCGACAACAACAACAAAAAAACGGACTTCTTCCATCCCCAGAATGACCCCAAACTCTTTGGACGGGACCTAACCCCCAGAGAGTAAAACTCGTCCATTTCCCATGAAGTCACCCGGCAATTTCACGACCATGAGTGACACGATATCCAGAGACGAAAACTTGAGCAAGAGCCTCACACTCGCCCTTTTTTCATATCCCGAAGTGTTCTCCTCATGGTCTGTAGATCAGTCCTGCCATACCTATGACGCAAAACATAAGCCGAGTTTGTGTTTTCAGACAACTGTCCAAACAGCTGTGGCCTACACACCCTACAGGCTCAGGGCCCTGGAGCCAAACCTGAGGACTGTACTTGCCCTCTCCAAGGGAATTGTATGTGCCCATTCCAATGGCCACAACCCTACTGGTAGGATAACCTCCAAAGTCCCTGAGGCCATCCCAATAATTGTGGCTTCCCAGGACAAACAGGGGCAATCTGAGCCCATCTGAGCACCTACCTGCACTCAGACCCGTAGCCTGATGTCCCCAGAGGTAAAAAGGAACGAACAGGCCCCTAGGCACTAATCGGATCCATTGCTTTGGTTTCCAGGCATCTCTCCTCAGAGGCCTGGATTTCAATACCAGCATATGGCTGTTTCTTGACTCACCCATCAGAACCAATCTCATCAACACATGGGAAACATGCACGTTGGAGCTGTGTCAAAGCCTCTGTTTAGGAGAACCCTTCAGGGCCCCAGGGCCACCGCTTCATTCCAAGGTCTCCATAGACACAAAAACATATTAGGACACATCCACAGGAGAGTCCATTTCAACTCAGCCTCCTCGGTTGCCCCCCACATCCAGCAGATCTAACCTGTCTTGTTGCTTGGAGACAATTGGAATGCGAGGTGGGCTACACAGCCATCCATCCTTAGAACCCTGCTCAGAATCGTTGGCCTGGAGCCAACCAACAGGTCTCAATTGTCCTGCAGAAGAATCTTTGCAGTTTGGAGCTTCTCACAACTCCCATCGTGGGAAAACCCCCATGTCCTCGTGATCCAACCCCCTTCAAGAAAGGGCCATCAGGGCAGAAAGTCCAACCTGAGCGATCGTCTGATCCTTGCCCTGACTTCAGATGCACGAGATCTCGATTGAGGTCTGTAGATTGTGCCTGCCATATCCTCACCCAGAAACCTAGGCCTAGCTTGGGTTCTCAGACTCCGTCTTCAGACTACTGGCCCACAAGCCCTCCAGTTGGGCAATCCAGAACTACAGTGCCGCACTCTGCCTGCCCTACAGAAGTCAAACATTGCCCTCAGGGCTACACCGAAACCCCAAATGAGGATCAACCTGCACGCCATTCGGCTGTACCCCAAACATATAGGCTGACCTGGGCACTATTTCCTCTTCTGACCCAGCCTGAGCCTGGACCTCCTGGTCCCACCCAGACAGCTGGCCGCACACTGAGCACATCGGACCCGCCATGGCCTTAGGTCGTCATCTCTTCCCAACTGCGGTTTTCAGGCTCCAGAACCTAGACCTTATCTCCAACCACTGCCCAGGGTTGAAAATGATGCAGAAATCAGAACTCTTTCCCCATGGCAAGAAACCTTGTGGTTGGCATGTTGTCCAACGTTCAGTGTAGTTGAAACAAGCGTGGCCCATGAGGCCCAGCCCATGCTTGCTGGCCACATTGGTCACAAACACACATTGTGACCCTCAGCCTGAGCCCAGTCCTCAGGTAAGGCCTCTCAGGGCCTATATGAAGAGACAGCATATTGGGCTTGCCATGCCCCTAGGCCCCAATTTTTAACCATAGTTCGGGTTGTCCCTTCACTCTTCCCCAGGGCTCTGCTTTGGAATTCCTCTTTTGGTGGGACACCTGAGGTAACAAACCTGAAAGGAGTCCTCCCATCCCACAGATTGACGAAAAACAATTGGGATCGGGCCAAATCCACAGAGAGGAAGATTCGTCCATGGCCCATGAGACCTCCCCAACATTCCAGGGCCATCGCTGAAACAAAATCCAGAGACAAAAGCCTGAGCAAGCGCCTCAGACTCGCTCATTCTTCATATCCTGAAGAGTTCTTCTCAGGGTTTGTAGATCGGGCGTGCCATACCTACGTCCCCAAACTTAAGCTGAGTTTGTGTTTTCAGTCTTCTGTCCTCAAAGTCCTGGGCCACACTCCCTCCAGGCTGGGGCCCCTGGAGCCACACATTAGGACTGCCCCCACCCAATCCATGGGAATTCTTCCCATTCCATTGTCAAAAATCGTACAAATTAGGAGAACCCAACAAAGTCCCTGAGGCCATCCCAATAGTGTAGGTCGCCCGGACAAAAAATGGGCGGTTGATACCGGCTGAGCATCTACCTCCACTCATCTACCTCCACTCATACCAAGAAGATTGAACCAGACAGGACCCGAGGCCATTATCGGATCCATTGCTTTGGTTAACAGGCATGTCTCCTCAAAATCCTGGATTCCAATACCAGCAGAGGGGATTTCCTGAGGCACCCATCAGAACAAATCTCGTCTCCACAAGGAAACTTGTGCATGGGAGCTAAGCCAAAGCTTAGGAGAATACTTCAGGGTCCCGGTGCCACCTCCCCATTCCAAGGCCCTCATGGACACAAACACACGTTAGGACCCATCCTCTGGATAGTGCATTTCAACTCAGCCACCCCGGTTGCTCCCGCAGATCCATTAGATCTAAACTGTCTTGCTGCTAGGAGACAAATGGAAGGCGAGGCGGACTTCCCAGGCATCCATCCTGGAACGGTGCTCTGGAATCATTCCATATGGGATGTCCTGGAGTGGTCCAACAGGTCTCAATTGTCCCGCAGAAGGAATCCTTGAAGGGGGCATCCCACATCTCCCAACGTGGAAAACCTCCATGGCCTCGAGATTCCGCTCCCTTCATGGAGGGGCCGTCATGCACAGAAACTCCAACCTGAGCCAACGTCAGATCCTCGCCCTGACTTCAGATGCATGAGATATTGGTTCAGATCTGCAGGGGGTACCTGCCGTGCCCTCACCCTGAATCCGAAGTCTAGCTTGTGTTCTCAGACTTCCGTCCTCACTCTCCTGGCCCCGAAGCCTTCAAGTTTGGCAATTCAGGACCGACAATGAAGCACTCTGCCTGCCCTCTAGAAAAAATATATTGCCTAATGAGCAGCCCAGGCAGCTTAAATGAGGATAAACCTACATGGCACTCGAATGTACCCAAATTATATAGTCTAACCTGGGCACTAATGCACTGTCTGACACAACCTGAGCCCGGAGCTGCTGACCAACACCCAGACAGCTGACCGCACGCTGAGCACATCAGACCCGCCATGGCCTTAGGTCATCATCTTTCCTTACCTCTGTTTTCAGGCTTCAGAACCTAGACCTTATCTCCAATCACTGCCCACGGATGACTGTGATGCAGAAATCAGAACTCTTCCTGACCCATGGCAAGAAACCTTGTGGTTGGCATGTTGTCCAACATTCAGTGTAGGAGAAACCAGCATTCACCCTGAGGCCCCACCCATTCTTGCGTGCGACGAGAGCATAAACACGCATTGTGACCTCAGCGTGAGTCCTGTCCTCTAGTAAGTCCTCTCAGTGGCTGGACCATTAGATGTCATAATGGGCTTGACATGTCCCTAGTCCCCAATTTTTAACCAGATTTCTGGTTGTCCAGTCGCCCCACCCCAGGGCTCTACTCTGGAATCCCTCATTTGGTGGGACATCTGAGGTTGAAAAACAAAATGAAACAAAACGACAACAACAACAAAAAAACGGACTTCTTACATCCCCAGAATGACCCCAAACTCTTTGGACGGTACCGAACCTCCAGAGAGTAAGACTCGTCCATTTCCCATGATGTCACCCGGCAATTTCACGACCATGAGTGACACGATATCCAGGGACAAAAACTTGAGCAAGAGCCTCACACTCGCCCTTTTTTCATATCCCGAAGTGTTCTCCTCATGGTCTGTAGATCAGTCCTGCCATACCTATGACCCAAAACATAAGCCGAGTTTGTGTTTTCAGACAACTGTCCAAACAGCTCTGGCCTACACACCCTACAGGCTCAGGGCCCTGGAGCAAAACCTGAGGACTGTACTTGCCCTCTCCAAGGGAATTGTATGTGCCCATTCCAATGGCCACAACCCTACTAGTAGGATAACCTCCAAAGTCCCTGAGGCCATCCCAATAGTTGTGGCTTCCCAGGACAAACAGGGGCAATCTGAGCCCATCTGAGCACCTACCTGCACTCAGACCCGTAGACTGATGTCCCCAGAGGTAAAAAGGAACGAACAGGCCCCTAGGCACTAATCGGATCCATTGCTTTGGTTTCCAGGCATCTCTCCTCAGAGGCCTGGATTTCAATACCAGCATATGGCTGTTTCTTGACTCACCCATCAGAACAAATCTCATCTACACATGGGAAACATGCACGTTGGAGCTGTGTCAAAGCCTCTGTTTAGGAGAACCCTTCAGGGCCCCAGGGCCACCGCTTCATTCCAAGGTCTCCATAGACACAAAAACATATTAGGACACATCCACAGGAGAGTCCATTTCAACTCAGCCTCCTCGGTTGCCCCCCACATCCAGCAGATCTAACCTGTCTTGTTGCTTGGAGACCATTGGAATGCGAGGTGGGCTACCCAGCCATCCATCCTTAGAACCCTGCTCGGAATCGTTGGCCTGGAGCCAACCAACAGGTCTCAATTGTCCTGCAGAAGAATCTTTGCAGTTTGGAGCTTCTCACAACTCCCATCGTGGGAAAACCCCCATGTCCTCGTGATCCAACCCCCTTCAAGAAAGGGCCATCAGGGCAGAAAGTCCAACCTGAGCGATCGTCTGATCCTTGCCCTGACTTCAGATGCACGAGATCTCGATTGAGGTCTGTAGATTGTGCCTGCCATATCCTCACCCACAAACCTAGGCCTAGCTTGGCTTCTCAGACTCCGTCCTCAGACTACTGGCCCACAAGCCCTCCAGTTTGGCAAATCAAAATAACAATGCCGCACTCTGCCTGCCCTACAAAAGTAAAACATTGCCCTCAGGGCTACCCCGAAACCCCAAATGAGGATCAACCTGCACGCCATTCGGCTGTACCCCAAACTTATAGGCTGACCTGGGCACTATTTCCCCTTCTGACCCAGCCTGAGCCTGGACCTCCTGGTCCCACCCAGACAGCTGGCCGCACACTGAGCACATCGGACCCTCCATGGCCTTAGGTGGTCATCTCTTCCCAACTGCGGTTTTCAGGCTCCAGAACCTAGACCTTATCTCCAACCACTGCCCAGGTTTGAAAATGATGCTGAAATCAGAACTCTTTCCCCATGGCAAGAAACCTTGTGGTTGGCATGTTGTCCAACGTTCAGTGTAGTTGAAACAAGCGTGGCCCATGAGGCCCAGCCCATGCTTGTGGTCCACATTGGTCACAAACACACATTGTGACACTTAGCCTGAGCCCAGTCCTCAGGTAAGGCCTCTCAGGGCCTATATGAAGGGACAGCATATTGGGCTTGCCATGCCCCTAGGCCCCAATTTTTAACCATAGTTCGGGTTGTCCCTTCACTCTTCCCCAGGGCTCTGCTTTGGAATTCCTCTTTTGGTGGGACACCTGAGGTAACAAACCTGAAAGGAGTCCTCCCATCCCACAGATTGACGAAAAACAATTGGGATCGGGACAAATCCACAGAGAGGAAGATTCATCCATGGCCCAAGAGACCTCCCCAACATTCCACGGCCATCGCTGAAACAAAATCCAGAGACAAAAGCCTAAGCAAGCGCCTCAGACTCGCTCATTCTTCATATCCTGAAGAGTTCTTCTCATGGTTTGTAGTTCGGGCGTGCCATACCTACGTCCCCAAACTTAAGCTGAGTTTGTGTTTTCAGTCTTCTGTCCTCAAAGTCCTGGGCCACACTCCCTCCAGGCTGGGGTCCCTGGAGCCACACATTAAGACTGCCCCCACCCAATCCATGTTAATTCTGCCCATTCCATTGTCAAAAATCCTACAAATTAGGAGAACCCTCCAAAGTCCCTGAGGCCATCCCAATAGTGTAGGTCGCCCGGGACAAAAAATGGGCGGTTGAGACCGGCTGAGCATCTACCTCCACTCATCTACCTCCACTCATACCAAGAAGATTGAACCAGACAGGACCCAAGGCCATTATCGGATCCATTGCTTTGGTTTACAGGCATGTCTCCTCAAAAGCCTGGATTCCAATACCAGCAGAGGGGATTTCCTGAGGCACCCATCAGAACAAATCTCGTCTCCACAAGGAAACTTGTGCATGGGAGCTAAGCCAAAGCTTAGGAGAATACTTCAGGGTCCCGGTGCCACCTCCCCATTCCAAGGCCCTCATGGACACAAACACACGTTAGGACCCATCGTCTGGAAAGTGCATTTCAACTCAGCCACCCCGATTGCTCCCGCAGATCCATTAGATCTAAACTGTCTTGTTGCTAGGAGAAAATTGGAAGGCGAGGCGGACTTCCCAGGCATCCATCCTCGAACGGTGCTCTGGAGTCATTCCATATGGGATGTCCTGGAGCTGTCCAACAGGTCTCAATAGTCCCGCAGAAGGAATCCTTGAAGGGGGCATCCCACATCTCCCAACGTGGAAAACATCCATGGCCTCGAGATTCCGCTCCCTTCATGGAGGGGCCATCATGCACAGAAACTCCAACCTGAGCCAACGTCGGATCCTCGCCCTGACTTCAGATGCATGAGATATTGGTTCAGATCTGCAGGGGGTACCTGCCGTGCCCTCACCCTGAATCCGAAGTCTAGCTTGTGTTCTCAGACTTCCGTCCTCACTCTCCTGGCTCCGAAGCCCTCAAGTTTGGCAATTCCGGACCGACAATGAAGCACTCTGCCTGCCCTCTAGAAAAAATATATTGCCTAATGAGCAGCCCAGGCAGCTTAAATGAGGATAAACCTACACGGCACTCGAATGTACCCAAATTATATAGTCTAACCTGGGCACTAATGCACTGTCTGACACAACCTGAGCCCGGACCTGCTGACCAACACCCAGACAGCTGACCGCACGCTGAGCACATCAGACCCGCCATGGCCTTAGGTCATCATCTCTTCCCTACCTCAGTTTTCAGGCTTCAGAACCTAGACCTTATCTCCAATCACTGCCCACGGGTGACTGTGATGCAGAAATCAGAACTCTTCCTGACCCATGGCAAGAAACCTTGTGGTTGGCATGTTGTCCAACGTTCAGTGTAGGAGAAACCAGCATTCACCCTGAGGCCCCGCCCATTCTTGAGTGCGACGAGAGCATAAACACGCATTGTGACCTCAGCGTGAGTCCTGTCCTCTAGTAAGTCCTCTCAGTGGCTGGACCATTAGATGTCATAATGGGCTTGACATGTCCCTAGTCCCCAATTTTTAACCAGATTTCTGGTTGTCCAGTCGCCCCACCCCAGGGCTCTACTCTGGAATCCCTCATTTGGTGGGACTTCTGAGGTTGAAAAACAAAATGAAACAAATCGACAACAACAACAAAAAAACGGACTTCTTCCATCCCCAGAATGACCCCAAACTCTTTGGACGGGACCGAACCCCCAGAGAGTAAGACTCGTCCCTTTCCCATGATGTCACCCGGCAATTTCCCGACCATGAGTGACACGATATCCAGAGACAAAAACTTGAGCAAGAGCCTCACACTCGCCCTTTTTTCATATCCCGAAGTGTTCTCCTCATGGTCTGTAGATCAGTCCTGCCATACCTATGACCCAAAACATAAGCCGAGTTTGTGTTTTCAGACAACTGTCCAAACAGCTCTGGCCTACACACCCTACAGGCTCAGGGCCCTGGAGCCAAACCTGAGAACTGTACTTGCACTCTCCAAGGGAATTGTATGTGCCCATTCCAATGGCCACAACCCTACTAGTAAGATAACCTCCAAAGTCCCTGAGGCCATCCCAATAGTTGTGGCTTCCCAGGACAAACACGGGCAATCTGAGCCCATCTGAGCACCTACCTGCACTCAGACCCGTAGATTGATGTCCCCAGAGGTAAAAAGGAACGAACAGGCCCCTAGGCACTAATCGGATCCATTGCTTTGGTTTCCAGGCATCTCTCCTCGGAGGCCTGGATTTCAATACCAGCATATGGCTGTTTCTTGACTCACCCATCAGAACAAATCTCATCTACACATGGGAAACATGCACGTTGGAGCTGTGTCAAAGCCTCTGTTTAGGAGAACCCTTCAGGGCCCCAGGGCCACCGCTTCATTCCAAGGTCTCCATAGACACAAAAACATATTAGGACACATCCACAGGAGAGTCCATTTCAACTCAGCCTCCTCGGTTGCCCCCCACATCCAGCAGATCTAACCTTTCTTGTTGCTTGGAGACCATTGGATGCGAGGTGGGCTACCCAGCCATCCATCCTTAGAACCCTGCTCGGAATCGTTGGCCTGGAGCCAACCAACAGGTCTCAATTGTCCTGCAGAAGAATCTTTGCAGTTTGGAGCTTCTCACAACTCCCATCGTGGGAAAACCTCCATGTCCTCGTGATCCAACCCCCTTCAAGAAAGGGCCATCAGGGCAGAAAGACCAACCTGAGCGATCGTCTGATCCTTGCCCTGACTTCAGATGCACGAGATCCCTATTGAGGTCTGTAGATTGTGCCTGCCATATCCTCACCCAGAAACCTAGGCCTAGCTTGCGTTCTCAGACTCCGTCCTCAGACTACTGGCCCACAAGCCCTCCAGTTTGGCAATCCAGAACTACAATGCCGCACTCTGCCTGCCCTACAGAAGTAAAACATTGCCTTCAGGGCTACCCCGAAACCCCAAATGAGGATCAACCTGCACGCCATTCGGCTGTACCCCAAACATATAGGCTGACCTGGGCACTATTTCCCCTTCTGACCCAGCCTGAGCCTGGACCTCCTGGTCCCACCCAGACAGCTGGCCGCACACTGAGCACATGGGACCCGCCATGGACTTAGGTCGTCATCTCTTCCCAACTGCTGTTTTCAGGCTCCAGAACCTAGACCTTATCTCCAACCACTGCCCAGGGTTGAAAATGATGCAGAAATCAGAACTCTTTCCCCATGGCAAGAAACCTTGTGGTTGGCATGTTGTCCAACGTTCAGTGTAGTTGAAACAAGCGTGGCCCATGAGGCCCAGCCCATGCTTGCGGGCCACATTGTCACAAACACACATTGTGACCCTCAGCCTGAGCCCAGTCCTCAGGTAAGGCCTCTCAGGGCCTATATGAAGAGACAGCATATTGGGCTTGCCATGCCCCTAGGCCCCAATTTTTAACCATAGTTCGGGTTGTCCCTTCACTCTTCCCCAGGGCTCTGCTTTTGAATTCCTCTTTTGGTGGGACACCTGAGGTAACAAACCTGAAAGGAGTCCTCCCATCCCACAGATTGACGAAAAACAATTGGGATCGGGCCAAATCCACAGAGAGGAAGATTCGTCCATGGCCCATGAGATCTCCCCAACATTCCACGGCCATCGCAGAAACAAAATCCAGAGAAAAAAGCCTAAGCAAGCGCTTCAGACTCGCTCATTCTTCATATCCTGAAGAGTTCTTCTCATGGTTTGTAGTTCGGGCGTGCCATACCTACGTCCCCAAACTTAAGCTGAGTTTGTGTTTTCAGTCTTCTGTCCTCAAAGTCCTGGGCCACACTCCCTCCAGGCTGGGGCCCCAGTAGCCACACATTAGGACTGCCCCCACCCAATCCATGGGAATTCAGCCCATTCCATTGTCAAAAATCGTACAAATTAGGAGAACCCTCCAAAGTCCCTGAGGCCATCCCAATAGTGTAGGTCGCCCGGGACAAAAAATGGGCGGTTGATACCGGCTGAGCATCTACCTCCACTCATCTACCTCCACTCATACCAAGAAGATTGAACCAGACAGGACCCGAGGCCATTATCGGATCCATTTCTTTGGTTTACAGGCATGTCTCCTCAAAAGCCTGGATTCCAATACTAGCAGAGGGGATTTCCTGAGGCACCCATCAGAACAAATCTCGTCTCCACAAGGAAACCTGTGTATGGGAGCTAAGCCAAAGCTTAGGAGAATACTTCAGGGTCCCGATGCCACCTCCCCATTCCAAGGCCCTCATGGACACAAACACACGTTAGGACCCATCCTCTGGAAAGTGCATTTCAACTCAGCCTCCCCGGTTGCTCCCGCAGATCCATTACATCTAAACTGTATTGTTGCTAGGAGACAATTGGAAGGCGAGGCAGACATCCCAGGCATCCATCCTGGAACGGTGCTCTAGAGTCATTCCATATGGGATGTCCTTGAGCAGTCCAACAGGTCTCAATTGTCCCGCAGAAGGAATCCTTGAAGGGGGCATCCCACATCTCCCAAAGTGGAAAACATCCATGGCCTCGAGATTCCGCTCCCTTCATGAAGGGGCCGTCATGCACAGAAACTCCAACCTGAGCCAACATCGGATCCTCGCCCTGACTTCAGATGCATGAGATATTGGTTCAGATCTGCAGGGGGTACCTGCCGTGCCCTCACCCTGAATCCGAAGTCTAGCTTGTGTTCTCAGACTTCCGTCCTCACTCTCCTGGCCCCGAAGCCCTCACGTTTGGCAATTCCGGACCGACAATGTAGCACTCTGCCTGTCCCCTAGAAAAAATATATTGCCTAATGAGCAGCCCAGGCAGCTTAAATGAGGATAAACCTACACGGCACTCGAATGTACCCAAATTATATAGTCTAACCTGGGCACTAATGCACTGTCTGACACAACCTGAGCCCGGACCTGCTGACCAACACCCAGACAGCTGACCGCACGCTGAGCACATCAGACCCGCCATGGCCTTAGGTCATCATCTCTTCCCTTCCTCAGTTTTCAGGCTTCAGAACCTAGACCTTATCTCCAATCACTGCCCACGGGTGACTGTGATGCAGAAATCAGAACTCTTCCTGAAACATGGCAAGAAACCTTGTGGTTGGCATGTTGTCCAACGTTCAGTGTATAAGAAACCAGCATTCACCCTGAGGCCCCGCCCATTTTGAGTGCGACGAGAGCATATACACGCATTGTGACCTCAGCGTGAGTCCTGTCCTCTAGTAAGTCCTCTCAGTGGCTGGACCATTGGATGTCATAATGGGCTTGACATGTCCCTACTCCCCAATTTTTAACCAGATTTCTGGTTGTCCAGTCGCCCCACCCCAGGGCTCTACTCTGGAATCCCTCATTTGGTGGGACATCTGAGGTTGAAAAACAAAATGAAACAAATCGACAACAACAAAAAAACGGACTTCTTCCATCCCCAGAATGACCCCAAACTCTTTGGACGGGACCGAACCCCCAGAGAGTAAGACTCGTCCATTTCCCATGAAGTCACCCGGCAATTTCACGACCATGAGTGACACGATATCCAGAGACAAAAACTTGAGCAAGAGCCTCACACTCGCTCTTTTTTCATATCCCGAAGTGTTCTACTCATGGTCTGTAGATCAGTCCTGCCATACCTATGACCCAAAACATAAGCCGAGTTTGTGTTTTCAGACAACTGTCCAAACAGCTCTGGCCTACTCACCCTACAGGCTCAGGGCCCTGGAGCCAAACCTGAGGACTGTACTTGCCCTCACAAGGGAATTGTATGTGCCCATTCCAATGGCCACAACCCTACTGGTAGGATAACCTCCAAAGTCCCTGAGGCCATCCCAATAGTTGTGGCTTCCCAGGACAAACAGGGGCAATCTGAGCCCATCTGAGCACCTACCTGCACTCAGACCCGTAGACTGATGTCCCCAGAGGTAAAAAGGAACGAACAGGCCCCTAGGCACTAATCGGATCCATTGCTTTGGTTTCCAGGCATCTCTCCTCAGAGGCCTGGATTTCAATACCAGCATATGGCTGTTTCTTGACTCACCCATCAGAACAAATCTCATCTACACATGGGAAACATGCACGTTGGAGCTGTGTCAAAGCCTCTGTTTAGGAGAACCCTTCAGGGCCCCAGGGCCACCGCTTCATTCCAAGGTCTCCATAGACACAAAAACATATTAGGACACATCCACAGGAGAGTCCATTTCAACGCAGCCTCCTCGGTTGCCCCCCACATCCAGCAGATCTAACCTGTCTTGTTGCTTGGAGACCATTGGAATGCGAGGTGGGCTACCCAGCCATCCATCCTTAGAACCCTGCTCGGAATCGTTGGCCTGGAGCCAACCAACAGGTCTCAATTGTCCTGCAGAAGAATCTTTGCAGTTTGGAGCTTCTCACAACTCCCATCGTGGGAAAACCCCCATGTCCTCGTGATCCAACCCCCTTCAAGAAAGGGCCATCAGGGCAGAAAGTCCAACCTGAGCGATCGTCTGATCCTTGCCCTGACTTCAGATGCACGAGATCTCGATTGAGGTCTGTAGATTGTGCCTGCCATATCCTCACCCACAAACCTAGGCCTAGCTTGGGTTCTCAGACTCCGTCCTCAGACTACTGGCCCACAAGCCCTCCAGTTGGGCAATCCAGAAATACAATGCCTCACTCTGCCTGCCCTACAGAAGTAAAACATTTCCCTCAGGGCTACCCCGAAACCGCAAATGAGGATCAACCTGCACGCCATTCGGCTGTACCCCAAACATATAGGCTGACCTGGGCACTATTTCCCCTTCTGACCCAGCCTGAGCCTGGACCTCCTGGTCCCACCCAGACAGCTGGCCGCACCCTGAGCACATCTGACCCGCCATGGCCTTAGGTCGTCATCTCTTCCCAACTGCGGTTTTCAGGCTCCAGAACCTAGACCTTATCTCCAACCACTGCCCAGGGTTGAAAATGATGCAGAAATCAGAACTCTATCCCCATGGCAAGAAACCTTGTGGTTGGCATGTTGTCCAACGTTCAGTGTAGTTGAAACAAGCGTGGCCCATGAGGCCCAGCCCATGCTTGCGGGCCACATTCGTCACAAACACACATTGTGACCCTCAGCCTGAGCCCAGTCCTCAGGTAAGGCCTCTCAGGGCCTATATGAAGAGACAGCATATTGGGCTTGCCATGCCCCTAGGCCCGAATTTTTAACCATAGTTCGGGTTGTCCCTTCACTCTTCCCCAGGGCTCCTCTTTGGAATTCCTCTTTTGGTGGGACACCTGAGGTAACAAACCTGAAAGCAGTCCTCCCATCCCACAGATTGACGAAAAACAATTGGGATCGGGCCATATCCACAGAGAGGAAGATTCGTCCATGGCCCATGAGACCTCCCCAACATTCCACGGCCATCGCTGAAACAAAATCCAGAGACAAAAGCCTGAGGAATCTCCTCAGACTCGCTCATTCTTCATATCCTGAAGAGTTCTTCTCATGGTTTGTAGATCGGGCGTGCCATACCTACGTCCCCAAACTTAAGCTGAGTTTGTGTTTTCAGTCTTCTGTCCTCAAAGTCCTGGGCCACACTCCCTCCAGGCTGGGGCCCCTGGAGCCACACATTAGGACTGCCCCCACCCAATCCATGGGAATTCTGCCCATTCCATTGTCAAAAATCGTACAAATTAGGAGAACCCTCCAAAGTCCCTGAGGCCATCCCAATAGTGTAGGTCGCCCGGGACAAAAAAGGGCGGTTGATACCGGCTGAGCATCTACCTCCACTCATCTACCTCCACTCATACCAAGAAGATTGAACCAGACAGGACCCGAGGCCATTATCGGATCCATTGCTTTGGTTTACAGGCATGTCTCCTCAAAAGCCTGCATTCCAATACCAACAGAGGGGATTTCCTGAGGCACCCATCAGAACAAATCTCATCTCCACAAGGAAACTTGTGCATGGGAGCTATGCCAAAGCTTAGGAGAATACTTCAGGGTCCCGGTGCCACCTCCCCATTCCAAGGCCCTCATGGACACAAACACACGTTAGGACCCATCCTCTGGAAAGTGCATTTCAACTCAGCCACCCCGGTTGCTCCCGCAGATCCATTAGATCTAAACTGTCTTGTTGCTAGGAGACAATTGGAAGGCGAGGCGGACTTCCCAGGCATCCATCCTTGAACGGTGCTCTGGAGTCATTCCATATGGGATGTCCTGGAGCTGTCCAACAGGTCTCAATTGTCCCGCAGAAGGAATCCTTGAAGGGGGCATCCCACATCTCCCAACGTGGAAAACCTCCATGGCATCGAGATTCCGCTCCCTTCATGAAGGGGCCGTCATGCACAGAAACTCCAACGTGAGCCAACGTCGGATCCTCGCCCTGACTTCAGATGCATGAGATATTGGTTCAGATCTGCAGGGGGTACCTGCCGTGCCCTCACCCTGAATCCGAAGTCTAGCTTGTGTTCTCAGACTTCCGTCCTCACTCTCCTGGCCCCGAAGCCCTCAAGTTTGGCAATTCAGGACCGACAATGAAGCACTCTGCCTGCCCTCTAGAAAAAATATATTGCCTAATGAGCAGCCCAGGCAGCTTAAATGAGGATAAACCTACACGGCACTCGAATGTACCCAAATTATATAGTCTAACCTGGGCACTAATGCACTGTCTGACACAACCTGAGCCCGGACCTCCTGACCAACACCCAGACAGCTGACCGCACGCTGAGCACATCAGACCCGCCATGGCCTTAGGTCATCATCTCTTCCCTACCTCAGTTTTCAGGCTTCAGAACCTAGACCTTATCTCCAATCACTGCCCACGGGTGACTGTGATGCAGAAATCAGAACTCTTCCAACCCATGGCAAGAAACCTTGTGGTTGGAATGTTGTCCAACGTTCAGTGTAGGAGAAAGCAGCATTCACCCTGAGGCCCCGCCCATTCTTGCGTGCGACGAGAGCATAAACACGCATTGTGACCTCAGCGTGAGTCCTGTCCTCTAGTAAGTCCTCTCAGTGGCTGGACCATTAGATGTCAAAATGGGCTTGACATATCCCTAGTCCCCAATTTTTAACCAGATTTCTGGTTGTCCAGTCGCCACACCCCAGGGCTCTACTCTGGAATCCCTCATTTGGTGGGACCTCTGAGGTTGAAAAACAAAATGAAACAAATCGACAACAACAAAAAAACGGACTTCTTCCATCCCCAGAATGACCCCAAACTCTTTGGACGGGACCGAACCCCCAGAGAGTAAGACTTGTCCATTTCCCATGAAGGCACCCGGCAATTTCACGACCATGAGTGACACGATATCCAGAGACAAAAACTTGAGCAAGAACCTCACACTCGCCCTTTTTTCATATCCCGAAGTGTTCTCCTCATGGTCTGTAGATCAGTCCTGCCATACCTATGACCCAAAACATAAGCCGAGTTTGTGTTTTCAGACAACTGTCCAAACAGCTCTGGCCTACACACCCTACAGGCTCAGGGCCCTGGAGCCAAACCTGAGGACTGTACTTGCCCTCTCCAAGGGAATTGTATGTGCCCATTCCAATGGCCACAACCTACTAGTAGGATAACCTCCAAAGTACCTGAGGCCATCCCAATAGTTGTGGCTTCCCAGGACAAACAGGGGCAATCTGAGCCCATTTGAGCACCTACCTGCACTCAGACCCGTAGACTGATGTCCCCAGAGGTAAAAAGGAACGAACAGGCCCCTAGGCACTAATCGGATCCATTGCTTTGTTTTCCAGGCATCTCTCCTCAGAGGCCTGGATTTCAATACCAGCATATGGCTGTTTCTTGACTCACCCATCAGAACAAATCTCATCTACACATGGGAAACATGCACGTTGGAGCTGTGTCAAAGCCTCTGTTTAGGAGAACCCTTCAGGGCCCCAGGGCCACAGCTTCATTCCAAGGTCTCCATAGACACAAAAACATATTAGGACACATCCACAGGAGAGTCCATTTCAACTCAGCCTCCTCGGTTGCCCACCACATCCAGCAGATCTAACCTGTCTTGTTGCTTGGAGACAATTGGAATGCGATGTGGGCTACCCAGCCATCCATCCTTAGGACCCTGCTCGGAATAGTTGGCCTGGAGCCAAACAACAGGTCTCAATTGTCCTGCAGAAGAATCTTTGCAGTTTGGAGCTTCTCACAACTCCCATCGTGGGAAAACCCCCATGTCCTCGTGATCCAACCCCCTTCAAGAAAGGGCCATCAGGGCAGAAAGTCCAACCTGAGCGATCGTCTGATCCTTGCGCTGACTTCAGATGCACGAGATCTCGATTGAGGTCTGTAGATTGTGCCTGCCATATCCTCACCCAGAAACCTAGGCCTAGCTTGGGTTCTCAGACTCCGTCCTCAGACTACTGGCCCACAAGCCCGCCAGTTGGGCAATCCAGAACTACAATGCCGCACTCTGCCTGCCCTACAGAAGTAAAACATTGCCCTCAGGGCTACCCCGAAACCGCAAATGAGGATCAACCTGCACGCCATTCGGCTGTACCCCAAACATATAGGCTGACCTGGGCACTATTTCCCCTTCTGACCCAGCCTGAGCCTGGACCTCCTGGTCCCACCCAGACAGCTGGCCGCACACTGAGCACATCGGACCCGCCATGGCCTTAGGTCGTCATCTCTTCCCAACTGCGGTTTTCAGGCTCCAGATCCTAGAGCTTATCTCCAACCATTGCCCAGGGTTGAAAATGATGCAGAAATCAGAACTCTTTCCCCATGGCAAGAAACCTTGTGGTTGGCATGTTGTCCAACGTTCAGTGTAGTTGAAACAAGCGTGGCCCATGAGGCCCAGCCCATGCTTGCGGGCCACATTGGTCACAAACACACATTGTAACCCTCAGCCTGAGCCCAGTCCTCAGGTAAGGCCTCTCAGGGCCTATATGAAGAGACAGCATATTGGGCTTGCCATGCCCCTAGGCCCCAATTTTTAACCATAGTTCGGGTTGTCCCTTCACTCTTCCCCAGGGCTCCTCTTTGGAATTCCTCTTTTGGTGGGACACCTAAGGTAACAAACCTGAAAGCAGTCCTCCCATCCCACAGATTGACGAAAAACAATTGGGATCGGGCCAAATCCACAGAGAGGAAGATTCGTCCATGGCCCATGAGACCTCCCCAACATTCCACGGCCATCGCTGAAACAAAATCCAGAGACAAAAGCCTTAGCAAGCTCCTCAGACTCGCTCATTCTTCATATCCTGAAGAGTTCTTCTCATGGTTTGTAGATCGGGCGTGCCATACCTACGTCCCCAAACTTAAGCTGAGTTTGTGTTTTCAGTCTTCTGTCCTCAAAGTCCTGGGCCACACTCCCTCCAGGCTGGGGCCCCTGGAGCCACACATTAGGACTGCCCCCACCCAATCCATGGGAATTCTGCCCATTCCATTGTCAAAAATCGTACAAATTGGGAGAACCCTCCAAAGTCCCTGAGGCCATCCCAATAGTGTAGGTCGCCCGGGACAAAAAAGGGCGGTTGATACCGGCTGAGCATCTACCTCCACTCATCTAACTCCACTCATACCAAGAAGATTGAACCAGACAGGACCCGAGGCCATTATCGGATCCATTGCTTTGGTTTACAGGCATGTCTCCTCAAAAGCCTGGATTCCAATACCACCAGAGGGGATTTCCTGAGGCACCCATCAGAACAAATTTCGTCTCCACAAGGAAACTTGTGCATGGGAGCTATGCAAAAGCTTAGGAGAATACTTCAGGGTCCCGGTACCACCTCCCCATTCCAAGGCCCTCATGGACACAAACACACGTTAGGACCCATCCTCTGGAAAGTGCATTTCAACTCAGCCACCCCGGTTGCTCCCGCAGATCCATTAGATCTAAACTGTCTTGTTGCTAGGAGACAATTGGAAGGCGAGGCGGACTTCCCAGGCATCCGTCCTCGAACGGTGCTCTGGAGTCATTCCATATGGGATGTCCTGGAGCTGTCCAACAGGTCTCAATTGTCCCGCAGAAGGAATCCTTGAAGGGGACATCCCACATCTCCCAACGTGGAAAACCTTCATGGCCTCGAGTATCCGCTCCCTTCATGAAGGGGCCGTCATGCACAGAAACTCCAACGTGAGCCAACGTCGGATCCTCGCCCTGACTTCAGATGCATGAGATATTGGTTCAGATCTGCAGGGGGTACCTGCCGTGCCCTCACCCTGAATCCGAAGTCTAGCTTGTGTTCTCAGACTTCCGTCCTCACTCTCCTGGCCCCGAAGCCCTCAAGTTTGGCAATTCCAGACCGACAATGAAGCACTCTGCCTGCCCTCTAGAAAAAATATATTGCCTAATGAGCAGCCCAGGAGCTTAAATGAGGATAAACCTACACGGCACTCGAATGTACCCAAATTATATAGTCTAACCTGGGC
This sequence comes from Mustela nivalis, assembly GCF_964662115.1. Classification (NCBI taxonomy): domain Eukaryota; kingdom Metazoa; phylum Chordata; class Mammalia; order Carnivora; family Mustelidae; genus Mustela; species Mustela nivalis. The sequence continues at coordinate 107,161 of NW_028135480.1, forward strand.
ACTAATGCACTGTCTGACACAACCTGAGCCCGGACCTGCTGACCAACACCCAGACAGCTGACCGCACGCTGAGCACATCAGACCCGCCATGGCCTTAGGTCATCATCTCTTCCCTACCTCAGTTTTCAGGCTTCAGAACCTAGACCTTATCTCCAATCACTGCCCACGGGTGACTGTGATGCAGAAATCAGAACTCTTCCTGACCCATGGCAAGAAACCTTGTGGATGGCATGTTGTCCAACGTTCAGTGTAGGAGAAACCAGCATTCACCCTGAGGCCCCGCCCATTCTTGCGTGCGACGAGAGCATAAACACGCATTGTGACCTCAGCGTGAGTCCTGTCCTCTAGTAAGTCCTCTCAGTGGCTGGACCATTAGATGTCATAATGGGCTTGACATATCCCTAGTCCCCAATTTTTAACCAGATTTCTGGTTGTCCAGTCGCCCCACCCCAGGGCTCTACTCTGGAATCCCTCATTTGGTGGGACATCTGAGATTGAAAAACAAAATGAAACAAATCGACAACAACAAAAAAACGGACTTCTTCCATCCCCAGAATGACCCCAAACTCTTTGGACGGGACTGAACCCCCAGAGAGTAAGACTCGTCCATTTCCCATGAAGTCACCCGGCAATTTCACGACCATGAGTGACACGATATCCAGAGACAAAATCTTGAGCAAGAGCCTCACACTCGCCCTTTTTTCATATCCCGAAGTGTTCTCCTCATGGTCTGTAGATCAGTCCTGCCATACCTATGACCCAAAACATAAGCCGAGTTTGTGTTTTCAGACAACTGTCCAAACAGCTCTTGCCTACACACCCTACAGGCTCAGGGCCCTGGAGCCAAACCTGAGGACTCTACTTGCCCTCTCCAAGGGAATTGTATGTGCCCATTCCAATGGCCACAACCCTACTAGTAGGATAACCTCCAAAGTCCCTGAGGCCATCCCAATAGTTGAGGCTTCCCAGGACAAACAGGGGCAATCTGAGCCCATTTGAGCACCTACCTGCACTCAGACCCGTAGACTGATGTCCCCAGAGGTAAAAAGGAACGAACAGGACCCTAGGCACTAATCGGATCCATTGCTTTGGTTTCCAGGCATCTCTCCTCAGAGGCCTGGATTTCAATACCAGCATATGGCTGTTTCTTGACTCACCCATCAGAACAAATCTCATCTACACATGGGAAACATGCACGTTGGAGCTGTGTCAAAGCCTCTGTTTAGGAGAACCCTTCAGGGCCCCAGGGCCACCGCTTCATTCCAAGGTCTCCATAGACACAAAAACATATTAGGACACATCCACAGGAGAGTCCATTTCAACTCAGCCTCCTCGGTTGCCCCCCACATCGAGCAGATCTAACCTGTCTTGTTGCTTGGAGACCATTGGAATGCGAAGTGGTCTACCCAGCCATCCATCCTTAGAACCCTGCTCGGAATCGTTGGCCTGGAGCCAACCAACAGGTCTCAATTGTCCTGCAGAAGAATCTTTGCAGTTTGGAGCTTCTCACAACTCCCATCGTGGGAAAACCCCCATGTCCTCGTGATCCAACCCCCTTCAAGAAAGGGCCATCAGGGCAGAAAGTCCAACCTGAGCGATCGTCTGATCCTTGCCCTGACTTCAGATGCACGAGATCTCGATTGAGGTCTGTAGATTGTGCCTGCCATATCCTCACCCAGAAACCTAGGCCTAGCTTGGGTTCTCAGACTCCGTCTTCAGACTACTGGCCCACAAGCCCTCCAGTTGGGCAATCCAGAACTACAGTGCCGCACTCTGCCTGCCCTACAGAAGTCAAACATTGCCCTCAGGGCTACCCCGAAACCCCAAATGAGGATCAACCTGCACGCCATTCGGCTGTACCCCAAACATATAGGCTGACCTGGGCACTATTTCCTCTTCTGACCCAGCCTGAGCCTGGACCTCCTGGTCCCACCCAGACAGCTGGCCGCACACTGAGCACATCGGACCCGCCATGGCCTTAGGTCGTCATCTCTTCCCAACTGCGGTTTTCAGGCTCCAGAACCTAGACCTTATCTCCAACCACTGCCCAGGGTTGAAAATGATGCAGAAATCAGAACTCTTTCCCCATGGCAAGAAACCTTGTGGTTGGCATGTTGTCCAACGTTCAGTGTAGTTGAAACAAGCGTGGCCCATGAGGCCCAGCCCATGCTTGCTGGCCACATTGGTCACAAATACACATTGTGACCCTCAGCCTGAGCCCAGTCCTCAGGTAAGGCCTCTCAGGGCCTATATGAAGAGACAGCATATTGGGCTTGCCATGCCCCTAGGCCCCAATTTTTAACCATAGTTCGGGTTTTCCCTTCACTCTTCCCCAGGGCTCTGCTTTGGAATTCCTCTTTTGGTGGGACACCTGAGGTAACAAACCTGAAAGGAGTCCTCCCATCCCACAGATTGACGAAAAACAATTGGGATCGGGCCTTATCCACAGAGAGGAAGATTCGTCCATGGCCCATGAGACCTCCCCAACATTCCAGGGCCATCGCTGAAACAAAATCCAGAGACAAAAGCCTGAGCAAGCGCCTCAGACTCGCTCATTCTTCATATCCTGAAGAGTTCTTCTCAGGGTTTGTAGATCGGGCGTGCCATACCTACGTCCCCAAACTTAAGCTGAGTTTGTGTTTTCAGTCTTCTGTCCTCAAAGTCCTGGGCCACACTCCCTCCAGGCTGGGGCCCCTGGAGCCACACATTAGGACTGCCCCCACCCAATCCATGGGAATTCTTCCCATTCCATTGTCAAAAATCGTACAAATTAGGAGAACCCAACAAAGTCCCTGAGGCCATCCCAATAGTGTAGGTCGCCCGGACAAAAAATGGGCGGTTGATACCGGCTGAGCATCTACCTCCACTCATCTACCTCCACTCATACCAAGAAGATTGAACCAGACAGGACCCGAGGCCATTATCGGATCCATTGCTTTGGTTAACAGGCATGTCTCCTCAAAATCCTGGATTCCAATACCAGCAGAGGGGATTTCCTGAGGCACCCATCAGAACAAATCTCGTCTCCACAAGGAAACTTGTGCATGGGAGCTAAGCCAAAGCTTAGGAGAATACTTCAGGGTCCCGGTGCCACCTCCCCATTCCAAGGCCCTCATGGACACAAACACACGTTAGGACCCATCCTCTGGATAGTGCATTTCAACTCAGCCACCCCGGTTGCTCCCGCAGATCCATTAGATCTAAACTGTCTTGCTGCTAGGAGACAAATGGAAGGCGAGGCGGACTTCCCAGGCATCCATCCTGGAACGGTGCTCTGGAATCATTCCATATGGGATGTCCTGGAGTGGTCCAACAGGTCTCAATTGTCCCGCAGAAGGAATCCTTGAAGGGGGCATCCCACATCTCCCAACGTGGAAAACCTCCATGGCCTCGAGATTCCGCTCCCTTCATGGAGGGGCCGTCATGCACAGAAACTCCAACCTGAGCCAACGTCAGATCCTCGCCCTGACTTCAGATGCATGAGATATTGGTTCAGATCTGCAGGGGGTACCTGCCGTGCCCTCACCCTGAATCCGAAGTCTAGCTTGTGTTCTCAGACTTCCGTCCTCACTCTCCTGGCCCCGAAGCCCTCAAGTTTGGCAATTCCGGACCGACAATGAAGCACTCTGCCTGCCCTCTAGAAAAAATATATTGCCTAATGAGCAGCCCAGGCAGCTTAAATGAGGATAAACCTACACGGCACTCGAATGTACCCAAATTATATAGTCTAACCTGGGCACTAATGCACTGTCTGACACAACCTGAGCCCGGACCTGCTGACCAACACCCAGACAGCTGACCGCACGCTGAGCACATCAGACCCGCCATGGCCTTAGGTCATCATCTTTCCTTACCTCTGTTTTCAGGCTTCAGAACCTAGACCTTATCTCCAATCACTGCCCACGGATGACTGTGATGCAGAAATCAGAACTCTTCCTGACCCATGGCAAGAAACCTTGTGGTTGGCATGTTGTCCAACATTCAGTGTAGGAGAAACCAGCATTCACCCTGAGGCCCCACCCATTCTTGCGTGCGACGAGAGCATAAACACGCATTGTGACCTCAGCGTGAGTCCTGTCCTCTAGTAAGTCCTCTCAGTGGCTGGACCATTAGATGTCATAATGGGCTTGACATGTCCCTAGTCCCCAATTTTTAACCAGATTTCTGGTTGTCCAGTCGCCCCACCCCAGGGCTCTACTCTGGAATCCCTCATTTGGTGGGACATCTGAGGTTGAAAAACAAAATGAAACAAAACGACAACAACAACAAAAAAACGGACTTCTTACATCCCCAGAATGACCCCAAACTCTTTGGACGGTACCGAACCTCCAGAGAGTAAGACTCGTCCATTTCCCATGATGTCACCCGGCAATTTCACGACCATGAGTGACACGATATCCAGGAACAAAAACTTGAGCAAGAGCCTCACACTCGCCCTTTTTTCATATCCCGAAGTGTTCTCCTCATGGTCTGTAGATCAGTCCTGCCATACCTATGACCCAAAACATAAGCCGAGTTTGTGTTTTCAGACAACTGTCCAAACAGCTCTGGCCTACACACCCTACAGGCTCAGGGCCCTGGAGCCAAACCTGAGGACTGTACTTGCCCTCTCCAAGGGAATTGTATGTGCCCATTCCAATGGCCACAACCCTACTAGTAGGATAACCTCCAAAGTCCCTGAGGCCATCCCAATAGTTGTGGCTTCCCAGGACAAACAGGGGCAATCTGAGCCCATCTGAGCACCTACCTGCACTCAGACCCGTAGACTGATGTCCCCAGAGGTAAAAAGGAACGAACAGGCCCCTAGGCACTAATCGGATCCATTGCTTTGGTTTCCAGGCATCTCTCCTCAGAGGCCTGGATTTCAATACCAGCATATGGCTGTTTCTTGACTCACCCATCAGAACAAATCTCATCTACACATGGGAAACATGCACGTTGGAGCTGTGTCAAAGCCTCTGTTTAGGAGAACCCTTCAGGGCCCCAGGGCCACCGCTTCATTCCAAGGTCTCCATAGACACAAAAACATATTAGGACACATCCACAGGAGAGTCCATTTCAACTCAGCCTCCTCGGTTGCCCCCCACATCCAGCAGATCTAACCTGTCTTGTTGCTTGGAGACCATTGGAATGCGAGGTGGGCTACCCAGCCATCCATCCTTAGAACCCTGCTCGGAATCGTTGGCCTGGAGCCAACCAACAGGTCTCAATTGTCCTGCAGAAGAATCTTTGCAGTTTGGAGCTTCTCACAACTCCCATCGTGGGAAAACCCCCATGTCCTCGTGATCCAACCCCCTTCAAGAAAGGGCCATCAGGGCAGAAAGTCCAACCTGAGCGATCGTCTGATCCTTGCCCTGACTTCAGATGCACGAGATCTCGATTGAGGTCTGTAGATTGTGCCTGCCATATCCTCACCCACAAACCTAGGCCTAGCTTGGCTTCTCAGACTCCGTCCTCAGACTACTGGCCCACAAGCCCTCCAGTTTGGCAAATCAAAATAACAATGCCGCACTCTGCCTGCCCTACAAAAGTAAAACATTGCCCTCAGGGCTACCCCGAAACCCCAAATGAGGATCAACCTGCACGCCATTCGGCTGTACCCCAAACTTATAGGCTGACCTGGGCACTATTTCCCCTTCTGACCCAGCCTGAGCCTGGACCTCCTGGTCCCACCCAGACAGCTGGCCGCACACTGAGCACATCGGACCCTCCATGGCCTTAGGTGGTCATCTCTTCCCAACTGCGGTTTTCAGGCTCCAGAACCTAGACCTTATCTCCAACCACTGCCCAGGTTTGAAAATGATGCTGAAATCAGAACTCTTTCCCCATGGCAAGAAACCTTGTGGTTGGCATGTTGTCCAACGTTCAGTGTAGCTGAAACAAGCGTGGCCCATGAGGCCCAGCCCATGCTTGTGGTCCACATTGGTCACAAACACACATTGTGACACTTAGCCTGAGCCCAGTCCTCAGGTAAGGCCTCTCAGGGCCTATATGAAGAGACAGCATATTGGGCTTGCCATGCCCCTAGGCCCCAATTTTTAACCATAGTTCGGGTTGTCCCTTCACTCTTCCCCAGGGCTCTGCTTTGGAATTCCTCTTTTGGTGGGACACCTGAGGTAACAAACCTGAAAGGAGTCCTCCCATCCCACAGATTGACGAAAAACAATTGGGATCGGGACAAATCCACAGAGAGGAAGATTCATCCATGGCCCAAGAGACCTCCCCAACATTCCAGGGCCATCGCTGAAACAAAATCCAGAGAGAAAAGCCTAAGCAAGCGCCTCAGACTCGCTCATTCTTCATATCCTGAAGAGTTCTTCTCAGGGTTTGTAGATCGGGCGTGCCATACCTACGTCCCCAAACTTAAGCTGAGTTTGTGTTTTCAGTCTTCTGTCCTCAAAGTCCTGGGCCACACTCCCTCCAGGCTGGGGCCCCTGGAGCCACACATTAGGACTGCCCCCACCCAATCCATGGGAATTCTTACCATTCCATTGTCAAAAATCGTACAAATTAGGAGAACCCAACAAAGTCCCTGAGGCCATCCCAATAGTGTAGGTCGCCCGGGACAAAAAATGGGCGGTTGATACCAGCTGAGCATCTACCTCCACTCATCTACCTCCACTCATACCAAGAAGATTGAACCAGACAGGACCCGAGGCCATTATCGGATCCATTGCTTTGGTTAACAGGCATGTCTCCTCAAAATCCTGGATTCCAATACCAGCAGAGGGGATTTCCTGAGGCACCCATCAGAACAAATCTCGTCTCCACAAGGAAACTTGTGCATGGGAGCTAAGCCAAAGCTTAGGAGAATACTTCAGGGTCCCGGTGCCACCTCCCCATTCCAAGGCCCTCATGGACACAAACACACGTTAGGACCCATCCTCTGGATAGTGCATTTCAACTCAGCCACCCCGGTTGCTCCCGCAGATCCATTAGATCTAAACTGTCTTGCTGCTAGGAGACAAATGGAAGGCGAGGCGGACTTCCCAGGCATCCATCCTGGAACGGTGCTCTGGAATCATTCCATATGGGATGTCCTGGAGTGGTCCAACAGGTCTCAATTGTCCCGCAGAAGGAATCCTTGAAGGGGGCATCCCACATCTCCCAACGTGGAAAACCTCCATGGCCTCGAGATTCCGCTCCCTTCATGGAGGGGCCGTCATGCACAGAAACTCCAACCTGAGCCAACGTCAGATCCTCGCCCTGACTTCAGATGCATGAGATATTGGTTCAGATCTGCAGGGGGTACCTGCCGTGCCCTCACCCTGAATCCGAAGTCTAGCTTGTGTTCTCAGACTTCCGTCCTCACTCTCCTGGCCCCGAAGCCCTCAAGTTTGGCAATTCAGGACCGACAATGAAGCACTCTGCCTGCCCTCTAGAAAAAATATATTGCCTAATGAGCAGCCCAGGCAGCTTAAATGAGGATAAACCTACACGGCACTCGAATGTACCCAAATTATATAGTCTAACCTGGGCACTAATGCACTGTCTGACACAACCTGAGCCCGGACCTGCTGACCAACACCCAGACAGCTGACCGCACGCTGAGCACATCAGACCCGCCATGGCCTTAGGTCATCATCTTTCCTTACCTCTGTTTTCAGGCTTCAGAACCTAGACCTTATCTCCAATCACTGCCCACGGATGACTGTGATGCAGAAATCAGAACTCTTCCTGACCCATGGCAAGAAACCTTGTGGTTGGCATGTTGTCCAACATTCAGTGTAGGAGAAACCAGCATTCACCCTGAGGCCCCGCCCATTCTTGCGTGCGACGAGAGCATAAACACGCATTGTGACCTCAGCGTGAGTCCTGTCCTCTAGTAAGTCCTCTCAGTGGCTGGACCATTAGATGTCATAATGGGCTTGACATGTCCCTAGTCCCCAATTTTTAACCAGATTTCTGGTTGTCCAGTCGCCCCACCCCAGGGCTCTACTCTGGAATCCCTCATTTGGTGGGACATCTGAGGTTGAAAAACAAAATGAAACAAAACGACAACAACAACAAAAAAACGGACTTCTTACATCCCCAGAATGACCCCAAACTCTTTGGACGGTACCGAACCTCCAGAGAGTAAGACTCGTCCATTTCCCATGATGTCACCCGGCAATTTCACGACCATGAGTGACACGATATCCAGGGACAAAAACTTGAGCAAGAGCCTCACACTCGCCCTTTTTTCATATCCCGAAGTGTTCTCCTCATGGTCTGTAGATCAGTCCTGCCATACCTATGACCCAAAACATAAGCCGAGTTTGTGTTTTCAGACAACTGTCCAAACAGCTCTGGCCTACACACCCTACAGGCTCAGGGCCCTGGAGCAAAACCTGAGGACTGTACTTGCCCTCTCCAAGGGAATTGTATGTGCCCATTCCAATGGCCACAACCCTACTAGTAGGATAACCTCCAAAGTCCCTGAGGCCATCCCAATAGTTGTGGCTTCCCAGGACAAACAGGGGCAATCTGAGCCCATCTGAGCACCTACCTGCACTCAGACCCGTAGACTGATGTCCCCAGAGGTAAAAAGGAACGAACAGGCCCCTAGGCACTAATCGGATCCATTGCTTTGGTTTCCAGGCATCTCTCCTCAGAGGCCTGGATTTCAATACCAGCATATGGCTGTTTCTTGACTCACCCATCAGAACAAATCTCATCTACACATGGGAAACATGCACGTTGGAGCTGTGTCAAAGCCTCTGTTTAGGAGAACCCTTCAGGGCCCCAGGGCCACCGCTTCATTCCAAGGTCTCCATAGACACAAAAACATATTAGGACACATCCACAGGAGAGTCCATTTCAACTCAGCCTCCTCGGTTGCCCCCCACATCCAGCAGATCTAACCTGTCTTGTTGCTTGGAGACCATTGGAATGCGAGGTGGGCTACCCAGCCATCCATCCTTAGAACCCTGCTCGGAATCGTTGGCCTGGAGCCAACCAACAGGTCTCAATTGTCCTGCAGAAGAATCTTTGCAGTTTGGAGCTTCTCACAACTCCCATCGTGGGAAAACCCCCATGTCCTCGTGATCCAACCCCCTTCAAGAAAGGGCCATCAGGGCAGAAAGTCCAACCTGAGCGATCGTCTGATCCTTGCCCTGACTTCAGATGCACGAGATCTCGATTGAGGTCTGTAGATTGTGCCTGCCATATCCTCACCCACAAACCTAGGCCTAGCTTGGCTTCTCAGACTCCGTCCTCAGACTACTGGCCCACAAGCCCTCCAGTTTGGCAAATCAAAATAACAATGCCGCACTCTGCCTGCCCTACAAAAGTAAAATATTGCCCTCAGGGCTACCCCGAAACCCCAAATGAGGATCAACCTGCACGCCATTCGGCTGTACCCCAAACTTATAGGCTGACCTGGGCACTATTTCCCCTTCTGACCCAGCCTGAGCCTGGACCTCCTGGTCCCACCCAGACAGCTGGCCGCACACTGAGCACATCGGACCCTCCATGGCCTTAGGTCGTCATCTCTTCCCAACTGCGGTTTTCAGGCTCCAGAACCTAGACCTTATCTCCAACCACTGCCCAGGGTTGAAAATGATGCTGAAATCAGAACTCTTTCCCCATGGCAAGAAACCTTGTGGTTGGCATGTTGTCCAACGTTCAGTGTAGTTGAAACAAGCGTGGCCCATGAGGCCCAGCCCATGCTTGTGGTCCACATTGGTCACAAACACACATTGTGACACTTAGCCTGAGCCCAGTCCTCAGGTAAGGCCTCTCAGGGCCTATATGAAGAGACAGCATATTGGGCTTGCCATGCCCCTAGGCCCCAATTTTTAACCATAGTTCGGGTTGTCCCTTCACTCTTCCCCAGGGCTCTGCTTTGGAATTCCTCTTTTGGTGGGACACCTGAGGTAACAAACCTGAAAGGAGTCCTCCCATCCCACAGATTGACGAAAAACAATTGGGATCGGGACAAATCCACAGAGAGGAAGATTCATCCATGGCCCAAGAGACCTCCCCAACATTCCACGGCCATCGCTGAAACAAAATCCAGAGAGAAAAGCCTAAGCAAGCGCCTCAGACTCGCTCATTCTTCATATCCTGAAGAGTTCTTCTCATGGTTTGTAGTTCGGGCGTGCCATACCTACGTCCCCAAACTTAAGCTGAGTTTGTGTTTTCAGTCTTCTGTCCTCAAAGTCCTGGGCCACACTCCCTCCAGGCTGGGGTCCCTGGAGCCACACATTAGGACTGCCCCCACCCAATCCATGTTAATTCTGCCCATTCCATTGTCAAAAATCCTACAAATTAGGAGAACCCTCCAAAGTCCCTGAGGCCATCCGAATAGTGTAGGTCGCCCGGGACAAAAAATGGGCGGTTGAGACCGGCTGAGCATCTACCTCCACTCATCTACCTCCACTCATACCAAGAAGATTGAACCAGACAGGACCCAAGGCCATTATCGGATCCATTGCTTTGGTTTACAGGCATGTCTCCTCAAAAGCCTGGATTCCAATACCAGCAGAGGGGATTTCCTGAGGCACCCATCAGAACAAATCTCGTCTCCACAAGGAAACTTGTGCATGGGAGCTAAGCCAAAGCTTAGGAGAATACTTCAGGGTCCCGGTGCCACCTCCCCATTCCAAGGCCCTCATGGACACAAACACACGTTAGGACCCATCGTCTGGAAAGTGCATTTCAACTCAGCCACCCCGATTGCTCCCGCAGATCCATTAGATCTAAACTGTCTTGTTGCTAGGAGACAATTGGAAGGCGAGGCGGACTTCCCAGGCATCCATCCTCGAACGGTGCTCTGGAGTCATTCCATATGGGATGTCCTGGAGCTGTCCAACAGGTCTCAATAGTCCCGCAGAAGGAATCCTTGAAGGGGGCATCCCACATCTCCCAACGTGGAAAACATCCATGGCCTCGAGATTCCGCTCCCTTCATGGAGGGGCCATCATGCACAGAAACTCCAACCTGAGCCAACGTCGGATCCTCGCCCTGACTTCAGATGCATGAGATATTGGTTCAGATCTGCAGGGGGTACCTGCCGTGCCCTCACCCTGAATCCGATGTCTAGCTTGTGTTCTCAGACTTCCGTCCTCACTCTCCTGGCTCCGAAGCCCTCATGTTTGGCAATTCCGGACCGACAATGAAGCACTCTGCCTGCCCTCTAGAAAAAATATATTGCCTAATGAGCATCCCAGGCAGCTTAAATGAGGATAAACCTACACGGCACTCGAATGTACCCAAATTATATAGTCTAACCTGGGCACTAATGCACTGTCTGACACAACCTGAGCCCGGACCTGCTGACCAACACCCAGACAGCTGACCGCACGCTGAGCACATCAGACCCGCCATGGCCTTAGGTCATCATCTCTTCCCTACCTCAGTTTTCAGGCTTCAGAACCTAGACCTTATCTCCAATCACTGCCCACGGGTGACTGTGATGCAGAAATCAGAACTCTTCCTGACCCATGGCAAGAAACCTTGTGGTTGGCATGTTGTCCAACATTCTGTGTAGGAGAAACCAGCATTCACCCTGAGGCCCCACCCATTCTTGCGTGCGACGAGAGCATAAACACGCATTGTGACCTCAGCGTGAGTCCTGTCCTCTAGTAAGTCCTCTCAGTGGCTGGACCATTAGATGTCATAATGGGCTTGACATGTCCCTAGTCCCCAATTTTTAACCAGATTTCTGGTTGTCCAGTCGCCCCACCCCAGGGCTCTACTCTGGAATCCCTCATTTGGTGGGACATCTGAGGTTGAAAAACAAAATGAAACAAAACGACAACAACAACAAAAAAACGGACTTCTTACATCCCCAGAATGACCCCAAACTCTTTGGACGGTACCGAACCTCCAGAGAGTAAGACTCGTCCATTTCCCATGATGTCACCCGGCAATTTCACGACCATGAGTGACACGATATCCAGGGACAAAAACTTGAGCAAGAGCCTCACACTCGCCCTTTTTTCATATCCCGAAGTGTTCTCCTCATGGTCTGTAGATCAGTCCTGCCATACCTATGACCCAAAACATAAGCCGAGTTTGTGTTTTCAGACAACTTTCCAAACAGCTCTGGCCTACACACCCTACAGGCTCAGGGCCCTGGAGCCAAACCTGAGGACTGTACTTGCCCTCTCCAAGGGAATTGTATGTGCCCATTCCAATGGCCACAACCCTACTAGTAGGATAACCTCCAAAGTCCCTGAGGCCATCCCAATAGTTGTGGCTTCCCAGGACAAACAGGGGCAATCTGAGCCCATCTGAGCACCTACCTGCACTCAGACCCGTAGACTGATGTCCCCAGAGGTAAAAAGGAACGAACAGGCCCCTAGGCACTAATCGGATCCATTGCTTTGGTTTCCAGGCATCTCTCCTCAGAGGCCTGGATTTCAATACCAGCATATGGCTGTTTCTTGACTCACCCATCAGAACAAATCTCATCTACACATGGGAAACATGCACGTTGGAGCTGTGTCAAAGCCTCTGTTTAGGAGAACCCTTCAGGGCCCCAGGGCCACCGCTTCATTCCAAGGTCTCCATAGACACAAAAACATATTAGGACACATCCACAGGAGAGTCCATTTCAACTCAGCCTCCTCGGTTGCCCCCCACATCCAGCAGATCTAACCTGTCTTGTTGCTTGGAGACCATTGGAATGCGAGGTGGGCTACCCAGCCATCCATCCTTAGAACCCTGCTCGGAATCGTTGGCCTGGAGCCAACCAACAGGTCTCAATTGTCCTGCAGAAGAATCTTTGCAGTTTGGAGCTTCTCACAACTCCCATCGTGGGAAAACCCCCATGTCCTCGTGATCCAACCCCCTTCAAGAAAGGGCCATCAGGGCAGAAAGTCCAACCTGAGCGATCGTCTGATCCTTGCCCTGACTTCAGATGCACGAGATCTCGATTGAGGTCTGTAGATTGTGCCTGCCATATCCTCACCCACAAACCTAGGCCTAGCTTGGCTTCTCAGACTCCGTCCTCAGACTACTGGCCCACAAGCCCTCCAGTTTGGCAAATCAAAATAACAATGCCGCACTCTGCCTGCCCTACAAAAGTAAAACATTGCCCTCAGGGCTACCCCGAAACCCCAAATGAGGATCAACCTGCACGCCATTCGGCTGTACCCCAAACTTATAGGCTGACCTGGGCACTATTTCCCCTTCTGACCCAGCCTGAGCCTGGACCTCCTGGTCCCACCCAGACAGCTGGCCGCACACTGAGCACATCGGACCCTCCATGGCCTTAGGTCGTCATCTCTTCCCAACTGCGGTTTTCAGGCTCCAGAACCTAGACCTTATCTCCAACCACTGCCCAGGTTTGAAAATGATGCTGAAATCAGAACTCTTTCCCCATGGCAAGAAACCTTGTGGTTGGCATGTTGTCCAACGTTCAGTGTAGTTGAAACAAGCGTGGCCCATGAGGCCCAGCCCATGCTTGTGGTCCACATTGGTCACAAACACACATTGTGACACTTAGCCTGAGCCCAGTCCTCAGGTAAGGCCTCTCAGGGCCTATATGAAGAGACAGCATATTGGGCTTGCCATGCCCCTAGGCCCCAATTTTTAACCATAGTTCGGGTTGTCCCTTCACTCTTCCCCAGGGCTCTGCTTTGGAATTCCTCTTTTGGTGGGACACCTGAGGTAACAAACCTGAAAGGAGTCCTCCCATCCCACAGATTGACGAAAAACAATTGGGATCGGGACAAATCCACAGAGAGGAAGATTCATCCATGGCCCAAGAGACCTCCCCAACATTCCACGGCCATCGCTGAAACAAAATCCAGAGAGAAAAGCCTAAGCAAGCGCCTCAGACTCGCTCATTCTTCATATCCTGAAGAGTTCTTCTCATGGTTTGTAGTTCGGGCGTGCCATACCTACGTCCCCAAACTTAAGCTGAGTTTGTGTTTTCAGTCTTCTGTCCTCAAAGTCCTGGGCCACACTCCCTCCAGGCTGGGGTCCCTGGAGCCACACATTAGGACTGCCCCCACCCAATCCATGTTAATTCTGCCCATTCCATTGTCAAAAATCCTACAAATTAGGAGAACCCTCCAAAGTCCCTGAGGCCATCCGAATAGTGTAGGTCGCCCGGGACAAAAAATGGGCGGTTGAGACCGGCTGAGCATCTACCTCCACTCATCTACCTCCACTCATACCAAGAAGATTGAACCAGACAGGACCCAAGGCCATTATCGGATCCATTGCTTTGGTTTACAGGCATGTCTCCTCAAAAGCCTGGATTCCAATACCAGCAGAGGGGATTTCCTGAGGCACCCATCAGAACAAATCTCGTCTCCACAAGGAAACTTGTGCATGGGAGCTAAGCCAAAGCTTAGGAGAATACTTCAGGGTCCCGGTGCCACCTCCCCATTCCAAGGCCCTCATGGACACAAACACACGTTAGGACCCATCGTCTGGAAAGTGCATTTCAACTCAGCCACCCCGATTGCTCCCGCAGATCCATTAGATCTAAACTGTCTTGTTGCTAGGAGACAATTGGAAGGCGAGGCGGACTTCCCAGGCATCCATCCTCGAACGGTGCTCTGGAGTCATTCCATATGGGATGTCCTGGAGCTGTCCAACAGGTCTCAATAGTCCCGCAGAAGGAATCCTTGAAGGGGGCATCCCACATCTCCCAACGTGGAAAACATCCATGGCCTCGAGATTCCGCTCCCTTCATGGAGGGGCCATCATGCACAGAAACTCCAACCTGAGCCAACGTCGGATCCTCGCCCTGACTTCAGATGCATGAGATATTGGTTCAGATCTGCAGGGGGTACCTGCCGTGCCCTCACCCTGAATCCGATGTCTAGCTTGTGTTCTCAGACTTCCGTCCTCACTCTCCTGGCTCCGAAGCCCTCATGTTTGGCAATTCCGGACCGACAATGAAGCACTCTGCCTGCCCTCTAGAAAAAATATATTGCCTAATGAGCATCCCAGGCAGCTTAAATGAGGATAAACCTACACGGCACTCGAATGTACCCAAATTATATAGTCTAACCTGGGCACTAATGCACTGTCTGACACAACCTGAGCCCGGACCTGCTGACCAACACCCAGACAGCTGACCGCACGCTGAGCACATCAGACCCGCCATGGCCTTAGGTCATCATCTCTTCCCTACCTCAGTTTTCAGGCTTCAGAACCTAGACCTTATCTCCAATCACTGCCCACGGGTGACTGTGATGCAGAAATCAGAACTCTTCCTGACCCATGGCAAGAAACCTTGTGGTTGGCATGTTGTCCAACATTCAGTGTAGGAGAAACCAGCATTCACCCTGAGGCCCCGCCCATTCTTGCGTGCGACGAGAGCATAAACACGCATTGTGACCTCAGCGTGAGTCCTGTCCTCTAGTAAGTCCTCTCAGTGGCTGGACCATTAGATGTCATAATGGGCTTGACATGTCCCTAGTCCCCAATTTTTAACCAGATTTCTGGTTGTCCAGTCGCCCCACCCCAGGGCTCTACTCTGGAATCCCTCATTTGGTGGGACATCTGAGGTTGAAAAACAAAATGAAACAAAACGACAACAACAACAAAAAAACGGACTTCTTACATCCCCAGAATGACCCCAAACTCTTTGGACGGTACCGAACCTCCAGAGAGTAAGACTCGTCCATTTCCCATGATGTCACCCGGCAATTTCACGACCATGAGTGACACGATATCCAGGGACAAAAACTTGAGCAAGAGCCTCACACTCGCCCTTTTTTCATATCCCGAAGTGTTCTCCTCATGGTCTGTAGATCAGTCCTGCCATACCTATGACCCAAAACATAAGCCGAGTTTGTGTTTTCAGACAACTTTCCAAACAGCTCTGGCCTACACACCCTACAGGCTCAGGGCCCTGGAGCCAAACCTGAGGACTGTACTTGCCCTCTCCAAGGGAATTGTATGTGCCCATTCCAATGGCCACAACCCTACTAGTAGGATAACCTCCAAAGTCCCTGAGGCCATCCCAATAGTTGTGGCTTCCCAGGACAAACAGGGGCAATCTGAGCCCATCTGAGCACCTACCTGCACTCAGACCCGTAGACTGATGTCCCCAGAGGTAAAAAGGAACGAACAGGCCCCTAGGCACTAATCGGATCCATTGCTTTGGTTTCCAGGCATCTCTCCTCAGAGGCCTGGATTTCAATACCAGCATATGGCTGTTTCTTGACTCACCCATCAGAACAAATCTCATCTACACATGGGAAACATGCACGTTGGAGCTGTGTCAAAGCCTCTGTTTAGGAGAACCCTTCAGGGCCCCAGGGCCACCGCTTCATTCCAAGGTCTCCATAGACACAAAAACATATTAGGACACATCCACAGGAGAGTCCATTTCAACTCAGCCTCCTCGGTTGCCCCCCACATCCAGCAGATCTAACCTGTCTTGTTGCTTGGAGACCATTGGAATGCGAGGTGGGCTACCCAGCCATCCATCCTTAGAACCCTGCTCGGAATCGTTGGCCTGGAGCCAACCAACAGGTCTCAATTGTCCTGCAGAAGAATCTTTGCAGTTTGGAGCTTCTCACAACTCCCATCGTGGGAAAACCCCCATGTCCTCGTGATCCAACCCCCTTCAAGAAAGGGCCATCAGGGCAGAAAGTCCAACCTGAGCGATCGTCTGATCCTTGCCCTGACTTCAGATGCACGAGATCTCGATTGAGGTCTGTAGATTGTGCCTGCCATATCCTCACCCACAAACCTAGGCCTAGCTTGGCTTCTCAGACTCCGTCCTCAGACTACTGGCCCACAAGCCCTCCAGTTTGGCAAATCAAAATAACAATGCCGCACTCTGCCTGCCCTACAAAAGTAAAACATTGCCCTCAGGGCTACCCCGAAACCCCAAATGAGGATCAACCTGCACGCCATTCGGCTGTACCCCAAACTTATAGGCTGACCTGGGCACTATTTCCCCTTCTGACCCAGCCTGAGCCTGGACCTCCTGGTCCCACCCAGACAGCTGGCCGCACACTGAGCACATCGGACCCTCCATGGCCTTAGGTCGTCATCTCTTCCCAACTGCGGTTTTCAGGCTCCAGAACCTAGACCTTATCTCCAACCACTGCCCAGGTTTGAAAATGATGCTGAAATCAGAACTCTTTCCCCATGGCAAGAAACCTTGTGGTTGGCATGTTGTCCAACGTTCAGTGTAGTTGAAACAAGCGTGGCCCATGAGGCCCAGCCCATGCTTGTGGTCCACATTGGTCACAAACACACATTGTGACACTTAGCCTGAGCCCAGTCCTCAGGTAAGGCCTCTCAGGGCCTATATGAAGAGACAGCATATTGGGCTTGCCATGCCCCTAGGCCCCAATTTTTAACCATAGTTCGGGTTGTCCCTTCACTCTTCCCCAGGGCTCTGCTTTGGAATTCCTCTTTTGGTGGGACACCTGAGGTAACAAACCTGAAAGGAGTCCTCCCATCCCACAGATTGACGAAAAACAATTGGGATCGGGACAAATCCACAGAGAGGAAGATTCATCCATGGCCCAAGAGACCTCCCCAACATTCCACGGCCATCGCTGAAACAAAATCCAGAGAGAAAAGCCTAAGCAAGCGCCTCAGACTCGCTCATTCTTCATATCCTGAAGAGTTCTTCTCATGGTTTGTAGTTCGGGCGTGCCATACCTACGTCCCCAAACTTAAGCTGAGTTTGTGTTTTCAGTCTTCTGTCCTCAAAGTCCTGGGCCACACTCCCTCCAGGCTGGGGTCCCTGGAGCCACACATTAGGACTGCCCCCACCCAATCCATGTTAATTCTGCCCATTCCATTGTCAAAAATCCTACAAATTAGGAGAACCCTCCAAAGTCCCTGAGGCCATCCGAATAGTGTAGGTCGCCCGGGACAAAAAATGGGCGGTTGAGACCGGCTGAGCATCTACCTCCACTCATCTACCTCCACTCATACCAAGAAGATTGAACCAGACAGGACCCAAGGCCATTATCGGATCCATTGCTTTGGTTTACAGGCATGTCTCCTCAAAAGCCTGGATTCCAATACCAGCAGAGGGGATTTCCTGAGGCACCCATCAGAACAAATCTCGTCTCCACAAGGAAACTTGTGCATGGGAGCTAAGCCAAAGCTTAGGAGAATACTTCAGGGTCCCGGTGCCACCTCCCCATTCCAAGGCCCTCATGGACACAAACACACGTTAGGACCCATCGTCTGGAAAGTGCATTTCAACTCAGCCACCCCGATTGCTCCCGCAGATCCATTAGATCTAAACTGTCTTGTTGCTAGGAGACAATTGGAAGGCGAGGCGGACTTCCCAGGCATCCATCCTCGAACGGTGCTCTGGAGTCATTCCATATGGGATGTCCTGGAGCTGTCCAACAGGTCTCAATAGTCCCGCAGAAGGAATCCTTGAAGGGGGCATCCCACATCTCCCAACGTGGAAAACATCCATGGCCTCGAGATTCCGCTCCCTTCATGGAGGGGCCATCATGCACAGAAACTCCAACCTGAGCCAACGTCGGATCTTCGCCCTGACTTCAGATGCATGAGATATTGGTTCAGATCTGCAGGGGGTACCTGCCGTGCCCTCACCCTGAATCCGATGTCTAGCTTGTGTTCTCAGACTTCCGTCCTCACTCTCCTGGCTCCGAAGCCCTCATGTTTGGCAATTCCGGACCGACAATGAAGCACTCTGCCTGCCCTCTAGAAAAAATATATTGCCTAATGAGCAGCCCAGGCAGCTTAAATGAGGATAAACCTACACGGCACTCGAATGTACCCAAATTATATAGTCTAACCTGGGCACTAATGCACTGTCTGACACAACCTGAGCCCGGACCTGCTGACCAACACCCAGACAGCTGACCGCACGCTGAGCACATCAGACCCGCCATGGCCTTAGGTCATCATCTCTTCCCTACCTCAGTTTTCAGGCTTCAGAACCTAGACCTTATCTCCAATCACTGCCCACGGGTGACTGTGATGCAGAAATCAGAACTCTTCCTGACCCATGGCAAGAAACCTTGTGGTTGGCATGTTGTCCAACGTTCAGTGTAGGAGAAACCAGCATTCACCCTGAGGCCCCGCCCATTCTTGAGTGCGACGAGAGCATAAACACGCATTGTGACCTCAGCGTGAGTCCTGTCCTCTAGTAAGTCCTCTCAGTGGCTGGACCATTAGATGTCATAATGGGCTTGACATGTCCCTAGTTCCCAATTTTTAACCAGATTTCTGGTTGTCCAGTCGCCCCACCCCAGGGCTCTACTCTGGAATCCCTCATTTGGTGGGACTTCTGAGGTTGAAAAACAAAATGAAACAAATCGACAACAACAACAAAAAAACGGACTTCTTCCATCCCCAGAATGACCCCAAACTCTTTGGACGGGACCGAACCCCCAGAGAGTAAGACTCGTCCCTTTCCCATGATGTCACCCGGCAATTTCACGACCATGAGTGACACGATATCCAGAGACAAAAACTTGAGCAAGAGCCTCACACTCGCCCTTTTTTCATATCCCGAAGTGTTCTCCTCATGGTCTGTAGATCAGTCCTGCCATACCTATGACCCAAAACATAAGCCGAGTTTGTGTTTTCAGACAACTGTCCAAACAGCTCTGGCCTACACACCCTACAGGCTCAGGGCCCTGGAGCCAAACCTGAGAACTGTACTTGCACTCTCCAAGGGAATTGTATGTGCCCATTCCAATGGCCACAACCCTACTAGTAAGATAACCTCCAAAGTCCCTGAGGCCATCCCAATAGTTGTGGCTTCCCAGGACAAACACGGGCAATCTGAGCCCATCTGAGCACCTACCTGCACTCAGACCCGTAGACTGATGTCCCCAGAGGTAAAAAGGAACGAACAGGCCCCTAGGCACTAATCGGATCCATTGCTTTGGTTTCCAGGCATCTCTCCTCGGAGGCCTGGATTTCAATACCAGCATATGGCTGTTTCTTGACTCACCCATCAGAACAAATCTCATCTACACATGGGAAACATGCACGTTGGAGCTGTGTCAAAGCCTCTGTTTAGGAGAACCCTTCAGGGCCCCAGGGCCACCGCTTCATTCCAAGGTCTCCATAGACACAAAAACATATTAGGACACATCCACAGGAGAGTCCATTTCAACTCAGCCTCCTCGGTTGCCCCCCACATCCAGCAGATCTAACCTTTCTTGTTGCTTGGAGACCATTGGAATGCGAGGTGGGCTACCCAGCCATCCATCCTTAGAACCCTGCTCGGAATCGTTGGCCTGGAGCCAACCAACAGGTCTCAATTGTCCTGCAGAAGAATCTTTGCAGTTTGGAGCTTCTCACAACTCCCATCGTGGGAAAACCTCCATGTCCTCGTGATCCAACCCCCTTCAAGAAAGGGCCATCAGGGCAGAAAGTCCAACCTGAGCGATCGTCTGATCCTTGCCCTGACTTCAGATGCACGAGATCCCTATTGAGGTCTGTAGATTGTGCCTGCCATATCCTCACCCAGAAACCTAGGCCTAGCTTGCGTTCTCAGACTCAGTCCTCAGACTACTGGCCCACAAGCCCTCCAGTTTGGCAATCCAGAACTACAATGCCGCACTCTGCCTGCCCTACAGAAGTAAAACATTGCCCTCAGGGCTACCCCGAAACCCCAAATGAGGATCAACCTGCACGCCATTCGGCTGTACCCCAAACATATAGGCTGACCTGGGCACTATTTCCCCTTCTGACCCAGCCTGAGCCTGGACCTCCTGGTCCCACCCAGACAGCTGGCCGCACACTGAGCACATGGGACCCGCAATGGCCTTAGGTCGTCATCTCTTCCCAACTGCTGTTTTCAGGCTCCAGAACCTAGACCTTATCTCCAACCCCTGCCCAGGTTTGAAAATGATGCAGAAATCAGAACTCTTTCCCCATGGCAAGAAACCTTGTGGTTGGCATGTTGTCCAACGTTCAGTGTAGTTGAAACAAGCGTGGCCCATGAGGCCCAACCCATGCTTGCGGGCCACATTGTCACAAACACACATTGTGACCCTCAGCCTGAGCCCAGTCCTCAGGTAAGGCCTCTCAGGGCCTATATGAAGAGACAGCATATTGGGCTTGCCATGCCCCTAGGCCCCAATTTTTAACCATAGTTCGGGTTGTCCCTTCACTCTTCCCCAGGGCTCTGCTTTGGAATTCCTCTTTTGGTGGGACACCTGAGGTAACAAACCTGAAAGGAGTCCTCCCATCCCACAGATTGACGAAAAACAATTGGGATCGGGCCAAATCCACAGAGAGGAAGATTCGTCCATGGCCCAAGAGATCTCCCCAACATTCCACGGCCATCGCAGAAACAAAATCCAGAGAAAAAAGCCTAAGCAAGCGCTTCAGACTCGCTCATTCTTCATATCCTGAAGAGTTCTTCTCATGGTTTGTAGTTCGGGCGTGCCATACCAACGTCCCCAAACTTAAGCTGAGTTTGTGTTTTCAGTCTTCTGTCCTCAAAGTCCTGGGCCACACTCCCTCCAGGCTGGGGCCCCTGGAGCCACACATTAGGACTGCCCCCACCCAATCCATGGGAATTCAGCCCATTCCATTGTCAAAAATCGTACAAATTAGGAGAACCCTCCAAAGTCCCTGAGGCCATCCCAATAGTGTAGGTCGCCCGGGACAAAAAATGGGCGGTTGAGACCGGCTGAGCATCTACCTCCACTCATCTACCTCCACTCATACCAAGAAGATTGAACCAGACAGGACCCGAGGCCATTATCGGATCCATTGCTTTGGTTTACAGGCATGTCTCCTCAAAAGCCTGGATTCCAATACTAGCAGAGGGGATTTCCTGAGGCACCCATCAGAACAAATCTCGTCTCCACAAGGAAACCTGTGTATGGGAGCTAAGCCAAAGCTTAGGAGAATACTTCAGGGTCCCGATGCCACCTCCCCATTCCAAGGCCCTCATGGACACAAACACACGTTAGGACCCATCCTCTGGAAAGTGCATTTCAACTCAGCCTCCCCGGTTGCTCCCGCAGATCCATTACATCTAAACTGTATTGTTGCTAGGAGACAATTGGAAGGCGAGGCGGACATCCCAGGCATCCATCCTGGAACGGTGCTCTGGAGTCATTCCATATGGGATGTCCTTGAGCAGTCCAACAGGTCTCAATTGTCCCGAAGAAGGAATCCTTGAAGGGGGCATCCCACATCTCCCAAAGTGGAAAACATCCATGGCCTCGAGATTCCGCTCCCTTCATGAAGGGGCCGTCATGCACAGAAACTCCAACCTGAGCCAACGTCGGATCCTCGCCCTGACTTCAGATGCATGAGATATTGGTTCAGATCTGCAGGGGGTACCTGCCGTGCCCTCACCCTGAATCCGAAGTCTAGCTTGTGTTCTCAGACTTCCGTCCTCACTCTCCTGGCCCCGAAGCCCTCACGTTTGGCAATTCCGGACCGACAATGAAGCACTCTGCCTGTCCCCTAGAAAAAATATATTGCCTAATGAGCAGCCCAGGCAGCTTAAATGAGGATAAACCTACACGGCACTCGAATGTACCCAAATTATATAGTCTAACCTGGGCACTAATGCACTGTCTGACACAACCTGAGCCCGGACCTGCTGACCAACACCCAGACAGCTGACCGCACGCTGAGCACATCAGACCCGCCATGGCCTTAGGTCATCATCTCTTCCCTTCCTCAGTTTTCAGGCTTCAGAACCTAGACCTTATCTCCAATCACTGCCCACGGGTGACTGTGATGCAGAAATCAGAACTCTTCCTGAAACATGGCAAGAAACCTTGTGGTTGGCATGTTGTCCAACGTTCAGTGTATAAGAAACCAGCATTCACCCTGAGGCCCCGCCCATTTTGAGTGCGACGAGAGCATATACACGCATTGTGACCTCAGCGTGAGTCCTGTCCTCTAGTAAGTCCTCTCAGTGGCTGGACCATTAGATGTCATAATGGGCTTGACATGTCCCTAGTTCCCAATTTTTAACCAGATTTCTGGTTGTCCAGTCGCCCCACCCCAGGGCTCTACTCTGGAATCCCTCATTTGGTGGGACATCTGAGATTGAAAAACAAAATGAAACAAATCGACAACAACAAAAAAACGGACTTCTTCCATCCCCAGAATGACCCCAAACTCTTTGGACGGGACTGAACCCCCAGAGAGTAAGACTCGTCCATTTCCCATGAAGTCACCCGGCAATTTCACGACCATGAGTGACACGATATCCAGAGACAAAATCTTGAGCAAGAGCCTCACACTCGCCCTTTTTTCATATCCCGACGTGTTCTCCTCATGGTCTGTAGATCAGTCCTGCCATACCTATGACCCAAAACATAAGCCGAGTTTGTGTTTTCAGACAACTGTCCAAACAGCTCTTGCCTACACACCCTACAGGCTCAGGGCCCTGGAGCCAAACCTGAGGACTGTACTTGCCCTCTCCAAGGGAATTGTATGTGCCCATTCCAATGGCCACAACCCTACTAGTAGGATAACCTCCAAAGTCCCTGAGGCCATCCCAATAGTTGTGGCTTCCCAGGACAAACAGGGGCAATCTGAGCCCATCTGAGCACCTACCTGCACTCAGACCCGTAGACTGATGTCCCCAGAGGTAAAAAGGAACGAACAGGCCCCTAGGCACTAATCGGATCCATTGCTTTGGTTTCCAGGCATCTCTCCTCAGAGGCCTGGATTTCAATACCAGCATATGGCTGTTTCTTGACTCACCCATCAGAACAAATCTCATCTACACATGGGAAACATGCACGTTGGAGCTGTGTCAAAGCCTCTGTTTAGGAGAACCCTTCAGGGCCCCAGGGCCACCGCTTCATTCCAAGGTCTCCATAGACACAAAAACATATTAGGACACATCCACAGGAGAGTCCATTTCAACTCAGCCTCCTCGGTTGCCCCCCACATCCAGCAGATCTAACCTGTCTTGTTGCTTGGAGACCATTGGAATGCGAAGTGGTCTACCCAGCCATCCATCCTTAGAACCCTGCTCGGAATCGTTGGCCTGGAGCCAACCAACAGGTCTCAATTGTCCTGCAGAAGAATCTTTGCAGTTTGGAGCTTCTCACAACTCCCATCGTGGGAAAACCCCCATGGCCTCGTGATCCAACCCCCTTCAAGAAAGGGCCATCAGGGCAGAAAGTCCAACCTGAGCGATCGTCTGATCCTTGCCCTGACTTCAGATGCACGAGATCTCGATTGAGGTCTGTAGATTGTGCCTGCCATATCCTCACCCAGAAACCTAGGCCTAGCTTGGGTTCTCAGACTCCGTCCTCAGACTACTGGCCCACAAGCCCTCCAGTTGGGCAATCCAGAACTACAATGCCGCACTCTGCCTGCCCTACAGAAGTAAAACATTGCCCTCAGGGCTAACCCGAAACCGCAAATGAGGATCAAACTGCACGCCATTCGGCTGTACCCCAAACATATAGGCTGACCTGGGCACTATTTCCCCTTCTGACCCAGCCTGAGCCTGGATCTCCTGGTCCCACTCAGACAGCTGGCCGCACACTGAGCACATCGGACCCGCCACGGCCTTAGGTCGTCATCTCTTCCCAACTGCGGTTTTCAGGCTCCAGAACCTAGACCTTATCTCCAACCACTGCCCAGGGTTGAAAATGATGCAGAAATCAGAACTCTTTCCCCATGGCAAGAAACCTTGTGGTTGGCATGTTGTCCAACGTTCAGTGTAGTTGAAACAAGCGTGGCCCATGAGGCCCAGCCCATGCTTGCGGGCCACATTGATCACAAACACACATTGTGACCCTCAGCCTGAGCCCAGTCCTCAGGTAAGGCCTCTCAGGGCCTATATGAAGAGACAGCATATTGGGCTTGCCATGCCCCTAGGCCCCAATTTTTAACCATAGTTCGGGTTGTCCCTTCACTCTTCCCCAGGGCTCTGCTTTGGAATTCCTCTTTTGGTGGGATACCTGAGGTAACAAACCTGAAAGCAGTCCTCCCGTCCCACAGATTGACGAAAAACAATTGGGTTCGGGCCAAATCCACAGAGAAGAAGATTCGTCCATGGTCCATGAGACCTTCCCAACATTCCACGGCCTTCGCTGAAACAAAATCCAGAGACAAAAGCCTGAGCAAGCTCCTCAGACTCGCTCATTCTTCATATCCTGAAGAGTTCTTCTCAGGGTTTGTAGATCAGGCGTGCCATACCTACGTCCCCAAACTTAAGCTGAGTTTGTGTTTTCAGTCTTCTGTCCTCAAAGTCCTGGGCCACACTCCCTCCAGGCTGGGGCCTTGGAGCCACACATTAGGACTGCCCCCACCCAATCCATGGGAATTCTGCCCATTCCATTGTCAAAAATCGTACTAATTAGGAGAACCCTCCAAAGTCCCTGAGGCCATCCCAATAGTGTAGGTCGCCCGGGACAAAAAAGGGCGGTTGATACCGGCTGAGCATCTACCTCCACTCATTTACCTTAACTCATACCAAGAAGATTGAACCAGACAGGACCCGAGGCCATTATCGGATCCATTGCTTTGGTTTACAGGCATGTCTCCTCAAAAGCCTGTATTCCAATACCAGCAGAGGGGATTTCCTGAGGCACCCATCAGAACAAATCTCGTCTCCACAAGGAAACTTGTGCAGGGGAGCTAAGCCAAAGCTTAGGAGATTACTTCAGGGTCCCGGTGCCACCTCCCCATTCCAAGGCCCTCATGGACACAAACACACGTTAGGACCCATCCTCTGGAAAGTGCATTTCAACTCAGCCACCCCGGTTGCTCCCGCAGATCCATTAGATCTAAACTGTCTTGTTGCTAGGAGACAATTGGAAGGCGAGGCGGACTTCCCAGGCATCCATCCTCGAACGGTGCTCTGGAGTCATTCCATATGGGATGTCCTGGAGCTGTCCAACAGGTCTCAATTGTCCCGCAGAAGGAATCCTTGAAGGGGGCATCCCACATCTCCCAACGTGGAAAACCTCCATGGCATCTAGATTCCGCTCCCTTCATGAAGGGGCCGTCATGCACAGAAACTCCAACCTGAGCCAACGTCGGATCCTCGCCCTGACTTCAGATGCATGAGATATTGGTTCAGATCTGCAGGGGGTACCTGCCGTGCCCTCAACCTGAATCCGAAGTCTAGCTTGTGTTCTCAGACTTCCGTCCTCACTCTCCTGGCCCCGAAGCCCTCAAGTTTGGCAATTCCGGACTGACAATGAAGCACTCTGCCTGCCCTCTAGAAAAAATATATTGCCTAATGAGCAGCCCAGGCAGCTTAAATGAGGATAAACCTACACGGCACTCGAATGTACCCAAATTATATAGTCTAACCTGGGCACTAATGCACTGTCTGACACAACCTGAGCCCGGACCTGCTGACCAACACCCAGACAGCTGACCGCACGGTGAGCACATCAGACCCGCCATGGCCTTAGGTCATCATCTCTTCCCTACCTCAGTTTTCAGGCTTCAGAACCTAGACCTTATCTCCAATCACTGCCCACGGGTGACTGTGATGCAGAAATCAGAACACCTTTTTACCCATGGCAAGAAACCTTGTGGTTGGCATGTTGTCCAACGTTCAGTGTAGGAGAAACCAGCATTCACCCTGAGGCCCCGCCCATTCTTACCTGCGACGTAGAATAAACACGCATTGTGACCTCAGCGTGAGTCCTGTCCTCTAGTAAGTCCTCTCAGTGGCTGGACCTTTAGATGTCATAATGGGCTTGACATGTCCCTAGTTCCCAATTTTTAACCAGATTTCTGGTTGTCCAGTCGCCCCACCCCAGGGCTCTACTCTGGAATCCCTCATTTGGTGGGACATCTGAGGTTGAAAAACAAAATGAAACAAATCGACAACAACAACAAAAAAACGGACTTCTTCCATCCCCAGAATGACCCCAAACTCTTTGGACGGGACCGAACCCCCAGAGAGTAAAACTCGTCCATTTCCCATGAAGTCACCCGGCAATTTCACGACCATGAGTGACACGATATCCAGAGACGAAAACTTGAGCAAGAGCCTCACACTCGCCCTTTTTTCATATCCCGAAGTGTTCTCCTCATGGTCTGTAGATCAGTCCTGCCATACCTATGACGCAAAACATAAGCCGAGTTTGTGTTTTCAGACAACTGTCCAAACAGCTGTGGCCTACACACCCTACAGGCTCAGGGCCCTGGAGCCAAACCTGAGGACTGTACTTGCCCTCTCCAAGGGAATTGTATGTGCCCATTCCAATGGCCACAACCCTACTGGTAGGATAACCTCCAAAGTCCCTGAGGCCATCCCAATAATTGTGGCTTCCCAGGACAAACAGGGGCAATCTGAGCCCATCTGAGCACCTACCTGCACTCAGACCCGTAGCCTGATGTCCCCAGAGGTAAAAAGGAACGAACAGGCCCCTAGGCACTAATCGGATCCATTGCTTTGGTTTCCAGGCATCTCTCCTCAGAGGCCTGGATTTCAATACCAGCATATGGCTGTTTCTTGACTCACCCATCAGAACCAATCTCATCAACACATGGGAAACATGCACGTTGGAGCTCTGTCAAAGCCTCTGTTTAGGAGAACCCTTCAGGGCCCCAGGGCCACCGCTTCATTCCAAGGTCTCCATAGACACAAAAACATATTAGGACACATCCACAGGAGAGTCCATTTCAACTCAGCCTCCTCGGTTGCCCCCCACATCCAGCAGATCTAACCTGTCTTGTTGCTTGGAGACCATTGGAATGCGAGGTGGTCTACCCAGCCATCCATCCTTAGAACCCTGCTCGGAATCGTTGGCCTGGAGCCAACCAACAGGTCTCAATTGTCCTGCAGAAGAATCTTTGCAGTTTGGAGCTTCTCACAACTCCCATCGTGGGAAAACCTTCATGTCCTCGTGATCCAACCCCCTTCAAGAAAGGGCCATCAGGGCAGAAAGTCCAACCTGAGCGATCGTCTGATCCTTGCCCTGACTTCAGATGCACGAGATCTCGATTGAGGTCTGTAGATTGTGCCTGCCATATCCTCACCCAGAAACCTAGGCCTAGCTTGGGTTCTCAGACTCCGTCCTCAGACTACTGGCCCACAAGCCCTCCAGTTGGGCAATCCAGAACTACAATGCCGCACTCTGCCTGCCCTACAGAAGTAAAACATTGCCCTCAGGGCTACCCCGAAACCGCAAATGAGGATCAACCTGCACGCCATTCGGCTGTACCCCAAACATATAGGCTGACCTGGGCACTATTTCCCCTTCTGACCCAGCCTGAGCCTGGATCTCCTGGTCCCACTCAGACAGCTGGCCGCACACTGAGCACATCGGACCCGCCACGGCCTTAGGTCGTCATCTCTTCCCAACTGCGGTTTTCAGGCTCCAGAACCTAGACCTTATCTCCAACCACTGCCCAGGGTTGAAAATGATGCAGAAATCAGAACTCTTTCCCCATGGCAAGAAACCTTGTGGTTGGCATGTTGTCCAACGTTCAGTGTAGTTGAAACAAGCGTGGCCCATGAGGCCCAGCCCATGCTTGCGGGCCACATTGATCACAAACACACATTGTGACCCTCAGCCTGAGCCCAGTCCTCAGGTAAGGCCTCTCAGGGCCTATATGAAGAGACAGCATATTGGGCTTGCCATGCCCCTAGGCCCCAATTTTTAACCATAGTTCGGGTTGTCCCTTCACTCTTCCCCAGGGCTCTGCTTTGGAATTCCTCTTTTGGTGGGATACCTGAGGTAAAAAACCTGAAAGCAGTCCTCCCGTCCCACAGATTGACGAAAAACAATTGGGTTCGGGCCAAATCCACAGAGAAGAAGATTCGTCCATGGTCCATGAGACCTTCCCAACATTCCACGGCCTTCGCTGAAACAAAATCCAGAGACAAAAGCCTGAGCAAGCTCCTCAGACTCGCTCATTCTTCATATCCTGAAGAGTTCTTCTCAGGGTTTGTAGATCAGGCGTGCCATACCTACGTCCCCAAACTTAAGCTGAGTTTGTGTTTTCAGTCTTCTGTCCTCAAAGTCCTGGGCCACACTCCCTCCAGGCTGGGGCCTTGGAGCCACACATTAGGACTGCCCCCACCCAATCCATGGGAATTCTGCCCATTCCATTGTCAAAAATCGTACTAATTAGGAGAACCCTCCAAAGTCCCTGAGGCCATCCCAATAGTGTAGGTCGCCCGGGACAAAAAAGGGCGGTTGATACCGGCTGAGCATCTACCTCCACTCATTTACCTTAACTCATACCAAGAAGATTGAACCAGACAGGACCCGAGGCCATTATCGGATCCATTGCTTTGGTTTACAGGCATGTCTCCTCAAAAGCCTGTATTCCAATACCAGCAGAGGGGATTTCCTGAGGCACCCATCAGAACAAATCTAGTCTCCACAAGGAAACTTGTGCAGGGGAGCTAAGCCAAAGCTTAGGAGATTACTTCAGGGTCCCGGTGCCACCTCCCCATTCCAAGGCCCTCATGGACACAAACACACGTTAGGACCCATCCTCTGGAAAGTGCATTTCAACTCAGCCACCCCGGTTGCTCCCGCAGATCCATTAGATCTAAACTGTCTTGTTGCTAGGAGACAATTGGAAGGCGAGGCGGACTTCCCAGGCATCCATCCTCGAACGGTGCTCTGGAGTCATTCCATATGGGATGTCCTGGAGCTGTCCAACAGGTCTCAATTGTCCCGCAGAAGGAATCCTTGAAGGGGGCATCCCACATCTCCCAACGTGGAAAACCTCCATGGCATCTAGATTCCGCTCCCTTCATGAAGGGGCCGTCATGCACAGAAACTCCAACCTGAGCCAACGTCGGATCCTCGCCCTGACTTCAGATGCATGAGATATTGGTTCAGATCTGCAGGGGGTACCTGCCGTGCCCTCAACCTGAATCCGAAGTCTAGCTTGTGTTCTCAGACTTCCGTCCTCACTCTCCTGGCCCCGAAGCCCTCAAGTTTGGCAATTCCGGACTGACAATGAAGCACTCTGCCTGCCCTCTAGAAAAAATATATTGCCTAATGAGCAGCCCAGGCAGCTTAAATGAGGACAAACCTACACGGCACTCGAATGTACCCAAATTATATAGTCTAACCTGGGCACTAATGCACTGTCTGACACAACCTGAGCCCGGACCTGCTGACCAACACCCAGACAGCTGACCGCACGGTGAGCACATCAGACCCGCCATGGCCTTAGGTCATCATCTCTTCCCTACCTCAGTTTTCAGGCTTCAGAACCTAGACCTTATCTCCAATCACTGCCCACGGGTGACTGTGATGCAGAAATCAGAACACCTTTTTACCCATGGCAAGAAACCTTGTGGTTGGCATGTTGTCCAACGTTCAGTGTAGGAGAAACCAGCATTCACCCTGAGGCCCCGCCCATTCTTACCTGCGACGTAGAATAAACACGCATTGTGACCTCAGCGTGAGTCCTGTCCTCTAGTAAGTCCTCTCAGTGGCTGGACCTTTAGATGTCATAATGGGCTTGACATGTCCCTAGTTCCCAATTTTTAACCAGATTTCTGGTTGTCCAGTCGCCCCACCCCAGGGCTCTACTCTGGAATCCCTCATTTGGTGGGACATCTGAGGTTGAAAAACAAAATGAAACAAATCGACAACAACAACAAAAAAACGGACTTCTTCCATCCCCAGAATGACCCCAAACTCTTTGGACGGGACCGAACCCCCAGAGAGTAAAACTCGTCCATTTCCCATGAAGTCACCCGGCAATTTCACGACCATGAGTGACACGATATCCAGAGACGAAAACTTGAGCAAGAGCCTCACACTCGCCCTTTTTTCATATCCCGAAGTGTTCTCCTCATGGTCTGTAGATCAGTCCTGCCATACCTATGACGCAAAACATAAGCCGAGTTTGTGTTTTCAGACAACTGTCCAAACAGCTGTGGCCTACACACCCTACAGGCTCAGGGCCCTGGAGCCAAACCTGAGGACTGTACTTGCCCTCTCCAAGGGAATTGTATGTGCCCATTCCAATGGCCACAACCCTACTGGTAGGATAACCTCCAAAGTCCCTGAGGCCATCCCAATAATTGTGGCTTCCCAGGACAAACAGGGGCAATCTGAGCCCATCTGAGCACCTACCTGCACTCAGACCCGTAGCCTGATGTCCCCAGAGGTAAAAAGGAACGAACAGGCCCCTAGGCACTAATCGGATCCATTGCTTTGGTTTCCAGGCATCTCTCCTCAGAGGCCTGGATTTCAATACCAGCATATGGCTGTTTCTTGACTCACCCATCAGAACCAATCTCATCAACACATGGGAAACATGCACGTTGGAGCTCTGTCAAAGCCTCTGTTTAGGAGAACCCTTCAGGGCCCCAGGGCCACCGCTTCATTCCAAGGTCTCCATAGACACAAAAACATATTAGGACACATCCACAGGAGAGTCCATTTCAACTCAGCCTCCTCGGTTGCCCCCCACATCCAGCAGATCTAACCTGTCTTGTTGCTTGGAGACCATTGGAATGCGAGGTGGTCTACCCAGCCATCCATCCTTAGAACCCTGCTCGGAATCGTTGGCCTGGAGCCAACCAACAGGTCTCAATTGTCCTGCAGAAGAATCTTTGCAGTTTGGAGCTTCTCACAACTCCCATCGTGGGAAAACCTTCATGTCCTCGTGATCCAACCCCCTTCAAGAAAGGGCCATCAGGGCAGAAAGTCCAACCTGAGCGATCGTCTGATCCTTGCCCTGACTTCAGATGCACGAGATCTCGATTGAGGTCTGTAGATTGTGCCTGCCATATCCTCACCCAGAAACCTAGGCCTAGCTTGGGTTCTCAGACTCCGTCCTCAGACTACTGGCCCACAAGCCCTCCAGTTGGGCAATCCAGAACTACAATGCCGCACTCTGCCTGCCCTACAGAAGTAAAACATTGCCCTCAGGGCTACCCCGAAACCGCAAATGAGGATCAACCTGCACGCCATTCGGCTGTACCCCAAACATATAGGCTGACCTGGGCACTATTTCCCCTTCTGACCCAGCCTGAGCCTGGATCTCCTGGTCCCACTCAGACAGCTGGCCGCACACTGAGCACATCGGACCCGCCACGGCCTTAGGTCGTCATCTCTTCCCAACTGCGGTTTTCAGGCTCCAGAACCTAGACCTTATCTCCAACCACTGCCCAGGGTTGAAAATGATGCAGAAATCAGAACTCTTTCCCCATGGCAAGAAACCTTGTGGTTGGCATGTTGTCCAACGTTCAGTGTAGTTGAAACAAGCGTGGCCCATGAGGCCCAGCCCATGCTTGCGGGCCACATTGATCACAAACACACATTGTGACCCTCAGCCTGAGCCCAGTCCTCAGGTAAGGCCTCTCAGGGCCTATATGAAGAGACAGCATATTGGGCTTGCCATGCCCCTAGGCCCCAATTTTTAACCATAGTTCGGGTTGTCCCTTCACTCTTCCCCAGGGCTCTGCTTTGGAATTCCTCTTTTGGTGGGATACCTGAGGTAACAAACCTGAAAGCAGTCCTCCCGTCCCACAGATTGACGAAAAACAATTGGGTTCGGGCCAAATCCACAGAGAAGAAGATTCGTCCATGGTCCATGAGACCTTCCCAACATTCCACGGCCTTCGCTGAAACAAAATCCAGAGACAAAAGCCTGAGCAAGCTCCTCAGACTCGCTCATTCTTCATATCCTGAAGAGTTCTTCTCAGGGTTTGTAGATCAGGCGTGCCATACCTACGTCCCCAAACTTAAGCTGAGTTTGTGTTTTCAGTCTTCTGTCCTCAAAGTCCTGGGCCACACTCCCTCCAGGCTGGGGCCTTGGAGCCACACATTAGGACTGCCCCCACCCAATCCATGGGAATTCTGCCCATTCCATTGTCAAAAATCGTACTAATTAGGAGAACCCTCCAAAGTCCCTGAGGCCATCCCAATAGTGTAGGTCGCCCGGGACAAAAAAGGGCGGTTGATACCGGCTGAGCATCTACCTCCACTCATTTACCTTAACTCATACCAAGAAGATTGAACCAGACAGGACCCGAGGCCATTATCGGATCCATTGCTTTGGTTTACAGGCATGTCTCCTCAAAAGCCTGTATTCCAATACCAGCAGAGGGGATTTCCTGAGGCACCCATCAGAACAAATCTAGTCTCCACAAGGAAACTTGTGCAGGGGAGCTAAGCCAAAGCTTAGGAGATTACTTCAGGGTCCCGGTGCCACCTCCCCATTCCAAGGCCCTCATGGACACAAACACACGTTAGGACCCATCCTCTGGAAAGTGCATTTCAACTCAGCCACCCCGGTTGCTCCCGCAGATCCATTAGATCTAAACTGTCTTGTTGCTAGGAGACAATTGGAAGGCGAGGCGGACTTCCCAGGCATCCATCCTCGAACGGTGCTCTGGAGTCATTCCATATGGGATGTCCTGGAGCTGTCCAACAGGTCTCAATTGTCCCGCAGAAGGAATCCTTGAAGGGGGCATCCCACATCTCCCAACGTGGAAAACCTCCATGGCATCTAGATTCCGCTCCCTTCATGAAGGGGCCGTCATGCACAGAAACTCCAACCTGAGCCAACGTCGGATCCTCGCCCTGACTTCAGATGCATGAGATATTGGTTCAGATCTGCAGGGGGTACCTGCCGTGCCCTCAACCTGAATCCGAAGTCTAGCTTGTGTTCTCAGACTTCCGTCCTCACTCTCCTGGCCCCGAAGCCCTCAAGTTTGGCAATTCCGGACTGACAATGAAGCACTCTGCCTGCCCTCTAGAAAAAATATATTGCCTAATGAGCAGCCCAGGCAGCTTAAATGAGGATAAACCTACACGGCACTCGAATGTACCCAAATTATATAGTCTAACCTGGGCACTAATGCACTGTCTGACACAACCTGAGCCCGGACCTGCTGACCAACACCCAGACAGCTGACCGCACGGTGAGCACATCAGACCCGCCATGGCCTTAGGTCATCATCTCTTCCCTACCTCAGTTTTCAGGCTTCAGAACCTAGACCTTATCTCCAATCACTGCCCACGGGTGACTGTGATGCAGAAATCAGAACACCTTTTTACCCATGGCAAGAAACCTTGTGGTTGGCATGTTGTCCAACGTTCAGTGTAGGAGAAACCAGCATTCACCCTGAGGCCCCGCCCATTCTTACCTGCGACGTAGAATAAACACGCATTGTGACCTCAGCGTGAGTCCTGTCCTCTAGTAAGTCCTCTCAGTGGCTGGACCTTTAGATGTCATAATGGGCTTGACATGTCCCTAGTTCCCAATTTTTAACCAGATTTCTGGTTGTCCAGTCACCCCACCCCAGGGCTCTACTCTGGAATCCCTCATTTGGTGGGACATCTGAGGTTGAAAAACAAAATGAAACAAATCGACAACAACAACAAAAAAACGGACTTCTTCCATCCCCAGAATGACCCCAAACTCTTTGGACGGGACCGAACCCCCAGAGAGTAAAACTCGTCCATTTCCCATGAAGTCACCCGGCAATTTCACGACCATGAGTGACACGATATCCAGAGACGAAAACTTGAGCAAGAGCCTCACACTCGCCCTTTTTTCATATCCCGAAGTGTTCTCCTCATGGTCTGTAGATCAGTCCTGCCATACCTATGACCCAAAACATAAGCCGAGTTTGTGTTTTCAGACAACTGTCCAAACAGCTGTGGCCTACACACCCTACAGGCTCAGGGCCCTGGAGCCAAACCTGAGGACTGTACTTGCCCTCTCCAAGGGAATTGTATGTGCCCATTCCAATGGCCACAACCCTACTGGTAGGATAACCTCCAAAGTCCCTGAGGCCATCCCAATAATTGTGGCTTCCCAGGACAAACAGGGGCAATCTGAGCCCATCTGAGCACCTACCTGCACTCAGACCCGTAGCCTGATGTCCCCAGAGGTAAAAAGGAACGAACAGGCCCCTAGGCACTAATCGGATCCATTGCTTTGGTTTCCAGGCATCTCTCCTCAGAGGCCTGGATTTCAATACCAGCATATGGCTGTTTCTTGACTCACCCATCAGAACCAATCTCATCAACACATGGGAAACATGCACGTTGGAGCTCTGTCAAAGCCTCTGTTTAGGAGAACCCTTCAGGGCCCCAGGGCCACCGCTTCATTCCAAGGTCTCCATAGACACAAAAACATATTAGGACACATCCACAGGAGAGTCCATTTCAACTCAGCCTCCTCGGTTGCCCCCCACATCCAGCAGATCTAACCTGTCTTGTTGCTTGGAGACCATTGGAATGCGAGGTGGTCTACCCAGCCATCCATCCTTAGAACCCTGCTCGGAATCGTTGGCCTGGAGCCAACCAACAGGTCTCAATTGTCCTGCAGAAGAATCTTTGCAGTTTGGAGCTTCTCACAACTCCCATCGTGGGAAAACCTTCATGTCCTCGTGATCCAACCCCCTTCAAGAAAGGGCCATCAGGGCAGAAAGTCCAACCTGAGCGATCGTCTGATCCTTGCCCTGACTTCAGATGCACGAGATCTCGATTGAGGTCTGTAGATTGTGCCTGCCATATCCTCACCCAGAAACCTAGGCCTAGCTTGGGTTCTCAGACTCCGTCCTCAGACTACTGGCCCACAAGCCCTCCAGTTGGGCAATCCAGAACTACAATGCCGCACTCTGCCTGCCCTACAGAAGTCAAACATTGCCCTCAGGGCTACCCCGAAACCCCAAATGAGGATCAACCTGCACGCCATTCGGCTGTACCCCAAACATATAGGCTGACCTGGGCACTATTTCCTCTTCTGACCCAGCCTGAGCCTGGACCTCCTGGTCCCACCCAGACAGCTGGCCGCACACTGAGCACATCGGACCCGCCATGGCCTTAGGTCGTCATCTCTTCCCAACTGCGGTTTTCAGGCTCCAGAACCTAGACCTTATCTCCAACCACTGCCCAGGGTTGAAAATGATGCAGAAATCAGAACTCTTTCCCCATGGCAAGAAACCTTGTGGTTGGCATGTTGTCCAACGTTCAGTGTAGTTGAAACAAGCGTGGCCCATGAGGCCCAGCCCATGCTTGCTGGCCACATTGGTCACAAACACACATTGTGACCCTCAGCCTGAGCCCAGTCCTCAGGTAAGGCCTCTCAGGGCCTATATGAAGAGACAGCATATTGGGCTTGCCATGCCCCTAGGCCCCAATTTTTAACCATAGTTCGGGTTGTCCCTTCACTCTTCCCCAGGGCTCTGCTTTGGAATTCCTTTTTTGGTGGGACACCTGAGGTAACAAACCTGAAAGGAGTCCTCCCATCCCACAGATGGACGAAAAACAATTGGGATCGGGCCAAATCCACAGAGAGGAAGATTCGTCCATGGCCCATGAGACCTCCCCAACATTCCAGGGCCATCGCTGAAACAAAATCCAGAGACAAAAACCTGAGCAAGCGCCTCAGACTCGCTCATTCTTCATATCCTGAAGAGTTCTTCTCAGGGTTTGTAGATCGGGCGTGCCATACCTACGTCCCCAAACTTAAGCTGAGTTTGTGTTTTCAGTCTTCTGTCCTCAAAGTCCTGGGCCACACTCCCTCCAGGCTGGGGCCCCTGGAGCCACACATTAGGACTGCCCCCACCCAATCCATGGGAATTCTTCCCATTCCATTGTCAAAAATCGTACAAATTAGGAGAACCCAACAAAGTCCCTGAGGCCATCCCAATAGTGTAGGTCGCCCGGACAAAAAATGGGCGGTTGATACCGGCTGAGCATCTACCTCCACTCATCTACCTCCACTCATACCAAGAAGATTGAACCAGACAGGACCCGAGGCCATTATCGGATCCATTGCTTTGGTTAACAGGCATGTCTCCTCAAAATCCTGGATTCCAATACCAGCAGAGGGGATTTCCTGAGGCACCCATCAGAACAAATCTCGTCTCCACAAGGAAACTTGTGCATGGGAGCTAAGCCAAAGCTTAGGAGAATACTTCAGGGTCCCGGTGCCACCTCCCCATTCCAAGGCCCTCATGGACACAAACACACGTTAGGACCCATCCTCTGGATAGTGCATTTCAACTCAGCCACCCCGGTTGCTCCCGCAGATCCATTAGATCTAAACTGTCTTGCTGCTAGGAGACAAATGGAAGGCGAGGCGGACTTCCCAGGCATCCATCCTGGAACGGTGCTCTGGAATCATTCCATATGGGATGTCCTGGAGTGGTCCAACAGGTCTCAATTGTCCCGCAGAAGGAATCCTTGAAGGGGGCATCCCACATCTCCCAACGTGGAAAACCTCCATGGCCTCGAGATTCCGCTCCCTTCATGGAGGGGCCGTCATGCACAGAAACTCCAACCTGAGCCAACGTCAGATCCTCGCCCTGACTTCAGATGCATGAGATATTGGTTCAGATCTGCAGGGGGTACCTGCCGTGCCCTCACCCTGAATCCGAAGTCTAGCTTGTGTTCTCAGACTTCCGTCCTCACTCTCCTGGCCCCGAAGCCCTCAAGTTTGGCAATTCCGGACCGACAATGAAGCACTCTGCCTGCCCTCTAGAAAAAATATATTGCCTAATGAGCAGCCCAGGCAGCTTAAATGAGGATAAACCTACACGGCACTCGAATGTACCCAAATTATATAGTCTAACCTGGGCACTAATGCACTGTCTGACACAACCTGAGCCCGGACCTGCTGACCAACACCCAGACAGCTGACCGCACGCTGAGCACATCAGACCCGCCATGGCCTTAGGTCATCATCTTTCCTTACCTCTGTTTTCAGGCTTCAGAACCTAGACCTTATCTCCAATCACTGCCCACGGATGACTGTGATGCAGAAATCAGAACTCTTCCTGACCCATGGCAAGAAACCTTGTGGTTGGCATGTTGTCCAACATTCAGTGTAGGAGAAACCAGCATTCACCCTGAGGCCCCACCCATTCTTGCGTGCGACGAGAGCATAAACACGCATTGTGACCTCAGCGTGAGTCCTGTCCTCTAGTAAGTCCTCTCAGTGGCTGGACCATTAGATGTCATAATGGGCTTGACATGTCCCTAGTCCCCAATTTTTAACCAGATTTCTGGTTGTCCAGTCGCCCCACCCCAGGGCTCTACTCTGGAATCCCTCATTTGGTGGGACATCTGAGGTTGAAAAACAAAATGAAACAAAACGACAACAACAACAAAAAAACGGACTTCTTACATCCCCAGAATGACCCCAAACTCTTTGGACGGTACCGAACCTCCAGAGAGTAAGACTCGTCCCTTTCCCATGATGTCACCCGGCAATTTCACGACCATGAGTGACACGATATCCAGGGACAAAAACTTGAGCAAGAGCCTCACACTCGCCCTTTTTTCATATCCCGAAGTGTTCTCCTCATGGACTGTAGATCAGTCCTGCCATACCTATGACCCAAAACATAAGCCGAGTTTGTGTTTTCAGACAACTGTCCAAACAGCTCTGGCCTACACACCCTACAGGCTCAGGGCCCTGGAGCAAAACCTGAGGACTGTACTTGCCCTCTCCAAGGGAATTGTATGTGCCCATTCCAATGGCCACAACCCTACTAGTAGGATAACCTCCAAAGTCCCTGAGGCCATCCCAATAGTTGTGGCTTCCCAGGACAAACAGGGGCAATCTGAGCCCATCTGAGCACCTACCTGCACTCAGACCCGTAGACTGATGTCCCCAGAGGTAAAAAGGAACGAACAGGCCCCTAGGCACTAATCGGATCCATTGCTTTGGTTTCCAGGCATCTCTCCTCAGAGGCCTGGATTTCAATACCAGCATATGGCTGTTTCTTGACTCACCCATCAGAACAAATCTCATCTACACATGGGAAACATGCACGTTGGAGCTGTGTCAAAGCCTCTGTTTAGGAGAACCCTTCAGGGCCCCAGGGCCACCGCTTCATTCCAAGGTCTCCATAGACACAAAAACATATTAGGACACATCCACAGGAGAGTCCATTTCAACTCAGCCTCCTCGGTTGCCCCCCACATCCAGCAGATCTAACCTGTCTTGTTGCTTGGAGACCATTGGAATGCGAGGTGGGCTACCCAGCCATCCATCCTTAGAACCCTGCTCGGAATCGTTGGCCTGGAGCCAACCAACAGGTCTCAATTGTCCTGCAGAAGAATCTTTGCAGTTTGGAGCTTCTCACAACTCCCATCGTGGGAAAACCCCCATGTCCTCGTGATCCAACCCCCTTCAAGAAAGGGCCATCAGGGCAGAAAGTCCAACCTGAGCGATCGTCTGATCCTTGCCCTGACTTCAGATGCACGAGATCTCGATTGAGGTCTGTAGATTGTGCCTGCCATATCCTCACCCACAAACCTAGGCCTAGCTTGGCTTCTCAGACTCCGTCCTCAGACTACTGGCCCACAAGCCCTCCAGTTTGGCAAATCAAAATAACAATGCCGCACTCTGCCTGCCCTACAAAAGTAAAACATTGCCCTCAGGGCTACCCCGAAACCCCAAATGAGGATCAACCTGCACGCCATTCGGCTGTACCCCAAACTTATAGGCTGACCTGGGCACTATTTCCCCTTCTGACCCAGCCTGAGCCTGGACCTCCTGGTCCCACCCAGACAGCTGGCCGCACACTGAGCACATCGGACCCGCCATGGCCTTAGGTCGTCATCTTTTCCCAACTGCGGTTTTCAGGCTCCAGAACCTAGACCTTATCTCCAACCACTGCCCAGGTTTGAAAATGATGCTGAAATCAGAACTCTTTCCCCATGGCAAGAAACCTTGTGGTTGGCATGTTGTCCAACGTTCAGTGTAGTTGAAACAAGCGTGGCCCATGAGGCCCAGCCCATGCTTGTGGTCCACATTGGTCACAAACACACATTGTGACACTTAGCCTGAGCCCAGTCCTCAGGTAAGGCCTCTCAGGGCCTATATGAAGAGACAGCATATTGGGCTTGCCATGCCCCTAGGCCCCAATTTTTAACCATAGTTCGGGTTGTCCCTTCACTCTTCCCCAGGGCTCTGCTTTGGAATTCCTCTTTTGGTGGGACACCTGAGGTAACAAACCTGAAAGGAGTCCTCCCATCCCACAGATTGACGAAAAACAATTGGGATCGGGACAAATCCACAGAGAGGAAGATTCATCCATGGCCCAAGAGACCTCCCCAACATTCCACGGCCATCGCTGAAACAAAATCCAGAGAGAAAAGCCTAAGCAAGCGCCTCAGACTCGCTCATTCTTCATATCCTGAAGAGTTCTTCTCATGGATTGTAGTTCGGGCGTGCCATACCTACGTCCCCAAACTTAAGCTGAGTTTGTGTTTTCAGTCTTCTGTCCTCAAAGTCCTGGGCCACACTCCCTCCAGGCTGGGGTCCCTGGAGCCACACATTAGGACTGCCCCCACCCAATCCATGTTAATTCTGCCCATTCCATTGTCAAAAATCCTACAAATTAGGAGAACCCTCCAAAGTCCCTGAGGCCATCCGAATAGTGTAGGTCGCCCGGGACAAAAAATGGGCGGTTGAGACCGGCTGAGCATCTACCTCCACTCATCTACCTCCACTCATACCAAGAAGATTGAACCAGACAGGACCCAAGGCCATTATCGGATCCATTGCTTTGGTTTACAGGCATGTCTCCTCAAAAGCCTGGATTCCAATACCAGCAGAGGGGATTTCCTGAGGCACCCATCAGAACAAATCTCGTCTCCACAAGGAAACTTGTGCATGGGAGCTAAGCCAAAGCTTAGGAGAATACTTCAGGGTCCCGGTGCCACCTCCCCATTCCAAGGCCCTCATGGACACAAACACACGTTAGGACCCATCGTCTGGAAAGTGCATTTCAACTCAGCCACCCCGATTGCTCCCGCAGATCCATTAGATCTAAACTGTCTTGTTGCTAGGAGACAATTGGAAGGCGAGGCGGACTTCCCAGGCATCCATCCTCGAACGGTGCTCTGGAGTCATTCCATATGGGATGTCCTGGAGCTGTCCAACAGGTCTCAATAGTCCCGCAGAAGGAATCCTTGAAGGGGGCATCCCACATCTCCCAACGTGGAAAACATCTATGGCCTCGAGATTCCGCTCCCTTCATGGAGGGGCCATCATGCACAGAAACTCCAACCTGAGCCAACGTCGGATCTTCGCCCTGACTTCAGATGCATGAGATATTGGTTCAGATCTGCAGGGGGTACCTGCCGTGCCCTCACCCTGAATCCGATGTCTAGCTTGTGTTCTCAGACTTCCGTCCTCACTCTCCTGGCTCCGAAGCCCTCATGTTTGGCAATTCCGGACCGACAATGAAGCACTCTGCCTGCCCTCTAGAAAAAATATATTGCCTAATGAGCAGCCCAGGCAGCTTAAATGAGGATAAACCTACACGGCACTCGAATGTACCCAAATTATATAGTCTAACCTGGGCACTAATGCACTGTCTGACACAACCTGAGCCCGGACCTGCTGACCAACACCCAGACAGCTGACCGCACGCTGAGCACATCAGACCCGCCATGGCCTTAGGTCATCATCTCTTCCCTACCTCAGTTTTCAGGCTTCAGAACCTAGACCTTATCTCCAATCACTGCCCACGGGTGACTGTGATGCAGAAATCAGAACTCTTCCTGACCCATGGCAAGAAACCTTGTGGTTGGCATGTTGTCCAACGTTCAGTGTAGGAGAAACCAGCATTCACCCTGAGGCCCCGCCCATTCTTGAGTGCGACGAGAGCATAAACACGCATTGTGACCTCAGCGTGAGTCCTGTCCTCTAGTAAGTCCTCTCAGTGGCTGGACCATTAGATGTCATAATGGGCTTGACATGTCCCTAGTCCCCAATTTTTAACCAGATTTCTGGTTGTCCAGTCGCCCCACCCCAGGGCTCTTCTCTGGAATCCCTCATTTGGTGGGACTTCTGAGGTTGAAAAACAAAATGAAACAAATCGACAACAACAACAAAAAAACGGACTTCTTCCATCCCCAGAATGACCCCAAACTCTTTGGACGGGACCGAACCCCCAGAGAGTAAGACTCGTCCCTTTCCCATGATGTCACCCGGCAATTTCACGACCATGAGTGACACGATATCCAGAGACAAAAACTTGAGCAAGAGCCTCACACTCGCCCTTTTTTCATATCCCGAAGTGTTCTCCTCATGGTCTGTAGATCAGTCCTGCCATACCTATGACCCAAAACATAAGCCGAGTTTGTGTTTTCAGACAACTGTCCAAACAGCTCTGGCCTACACACCCTACAGGCTCAGGGCCCTGGAGCCAAACCTGAGAACTGTACGTGCACTCTCCAAGGGAATTGTATGTGCCCATTCCAATGGCCACAACCCTACTAGTAAGATAACCTCCAAAGTCCCTGAGGCCATCCCAATAGTTGTGGCTTCCCAGGACAAACACGGGCAATCTGAGCCCATCTGAGCACCTACCTGCACTCAGACCCGTAGACTGATGTCCCCAGAGGTAAAAAGGAACGAACAGGCCCCTAGGCACTAATCGGATCCATTGCTTTGGTTTCCAGGCATCTCTCCTCGGAGGCCTGGATTTCAATACCAGCATATGGCTGTTTCTTGACTCACCCATCAGAACAAATCTCATCTACACATGGGAAACATGCACGTTGGAGCTGTGTCAAAGCCTCTGTTTAGGAGAACCCTTCAGGGCCCCAGGGCCACCGCTTCATTCCAAGGTCTCCATAGACACAAAAACATATTAGGACACATCCACAGGAGAGTCCATTTCAACTCAGCCTCCTCGGTTGCCCCCCACATCCAGCAGATCTAACCTTTCTTGTTGCTTGGAGACCATTGGAATGCGAGGTGGGCTACCCAGCCATCCATCCTTAGAACCCTGCTCGGAATCGTTGGCCTGGAGCCAACCAACAGGTCTCAATTGTCCTGCAGAAGAATCTTTGCAGTTTGGAGCTTCTCACAACTCCCATCGTGGGAAAACCTCCATGTCCTCGTGATCCAACCCCCTTCAAGAAAGGGCCATCAGGGCAGAAAGTCCAACCTGAGCGATCGTCTGATCCTTGCCCTGACTTCAGATGCACGAGATCCCTATTGAGGTCTGTAGATTGTGCCTGCCATATCCTCACCCAGAAACCTAGGCCTAGCTTGCGTTCTCAGACTCAGTCCTCAGACTACTGGCCCACAAGCCCTCCAGTTTGGCAATCCAGAACTACAATGCCGCACTCTGCCTGCCCTACAGAAGTAAAACATTGCCCTCAGGGCTACCCCGAAACCCCAAATGAGGATCAACCTGCACGCCATTCGGCTGTACCCCAAACATATAGGCTGACCTGGGCACTATTTCCCCTTCTGACCCAGCCTGAGCCTGGACCTCCTGGTCCCACCCAGACAGCTGGCCGCACACTGAGCACATGGGACCCGCAATGGCCTTAGGTCGTCATATCTTCCCAACTGCTGTTTTCAGGCTCCAGAACCTAGACCTTATCTCCAACCCCTGCCCAGGTTTGAAAATGATGCAGAAATCAGAACTCTTTCCCCATGGCAAGAAACCTTGTGGTTGGCATGTTGTCCAACGTTCAGTGTAGTTGAAACAAGCGTGGCCCATGAGGCCCAACCCATGCTTGCGGGCCACATTGTCACAAACACACATTGTGACCCTCAGCCTGAGCCCAGTCCTCAGGTAAGGCCTCTCAGGGCCTATATGAAGAGACAGCATATTGGGCTTGCCATGCCCCTAGGCCCCAATTTTTAACCATAGTTCGGGTTGTCCCTTCACTCTTCCCCAGGGCTCTGCTTTGGAATTCCTCTTTTGGTGGGACACCTGAGGTAACAAACCTGAAAGGAGTCCTCCCATCCCA
The DNA here is from genome assembly GCF_964662115.1 of Mustela nivalis. NCBI lineage: Eukaryota > Metazoa > Chordata > Mammalia > Carnivora > Mustelidae > Mustela > Mustela nivalis. The sequence continues at coordinate 150,711 of NW_028135480.1, forward strand.
CAGATTGACGAAAAACAATTGGGATCGGGCCAAATCCACAGAGAGGAAGATTCGTCCATGGCCCAAGAGATCTCCCCAACATTCCACGGCCATCGCAGAAACAAAATCCAGAGAAAAAAGCCTAAGCAAGCGCTTCAGACTCGCTCATTCTTCATATCCTGAAGAGTTCTTCTCATGGTTTGTAGTTCGGGCGTGCCATACCTACGTCCCCAAACTTAAGCTGAGTTTGTGTTTTCAGTCTTCTGTCCTCAAAGTCCTGGGCCACACTCCCTCCAGGCTGGGGCCCCTGGAGCCACACATTAGGACTGCCCCCACCCAATCCATGGGAATTCAGCCCATTCCATTGTCAAAAATCGTACAAATTAGGAGAACCCTCCAAAGTCCCTGAGGCCATCCCAATAGTGTAGGTCGCCCGGGACAAAAAATGGGCGGTTGATACCGGCTGAGCATCTACCTCCACTCATCTACCTCCACTCATACCAAGAAGATTGAACCAGACAGGACCCGAGGCCATTATCGGATCCATTGCTTTGGTTTACAGGCATGTCTCCTCAAAAGCCTGGATTCCAATACTAGCAGAGGGGATTTCCTGAGGCACCCATCAGAACAAATCTCGTCTCCACAAGGAAACCTGTGTATGGGAGCTAAGCCAAAGCTTAGGAGAATACTTCAGGGTCCCGATGCCACCTCCCCATTCCAAGGCCCTCATGGACACAAACACACGTTAGGACCCATCCTCTGGAAAGTGCATTTCAACTCAGCCTCCCCGGTTGCTCCCGCAGATCCATTACATCTAAACTGTATTGTTGCTAGGAGACAATTGGAAGGCGAGGCGGACATCCCAGGCATCCATCCTGGAACGGTGCTCTGGAGTCATTCCATATGGGATGTCCTTGAGCAGTCCAACAGGTCTCAATTGTCCCGCAGAAGGAATCCTTGAAGGGGGCATCCCACATCTCCCAAAGTGGAAAACATCCATGGCCTCGAGATTCCGCTCCCTTCATGAAGGGGCCGTCATGCACAGAAACTCCAACCTGAGCCAACGTCGGATCCTCGCCCTGACTTCAGATGCATGAGATATTGGTTCAGATCTGCAGGGGGTACCTGCCGTGCCCTCACCCTGAATCCGAAGTCTAGCTTGTGTTCTCAGACTTCCGTCCTCACTCTCCTGGCCCCGAAGCCCTCACGTTTGGCAATTCCGGACCGACAATGAAGCACTCTGCCTGTCCCCTAGAAAAAATATATTGCCTAATGAGCAGCCCAGGCAGCTTAAATGAGGATAAACCTACACGGCACTCGAATGTACCCAAATTATATAGTCTAACCTGGGCACTAATGCACTGTCTGACACAACCTGAGCCCGGACCTGCTGACCAACACCCAGACAGCTGACCGCACGCTGAGCACATCAGACCCGCCATGGCCTTAGGTCATCATCTCTTCCCTTCCTCAGTTTTCAGGCTTCAGAACCTAGACCTTATCTCCAATCACTGCCCACGGGTGACTGTGATGCAGAAATCAGAACTCTTCCTGAAACATGGCAAGAAACCTTGTGGTTGGCATGTTGTCCAACGTTCAGTGTATAAGAAACCAGCATTCACCCTGAGGCCCCGCCCATTTTGAGTGCGACGAGAGCATATACACGCATTGTGACCTCAGCGTGAGTCCTGTCCTCTAGTAAGTCCTCTCAGTGGCTGGACCATTGGATGTCATAATGGGCTTGACATGTCCCTACTCCCCAATTTTTAACCAGATTTCTGGTTGTCCAGTCGCCCCACCCCAGGGCTCTACTCTGGAATCCCTCATTTGGTGGGACATCTGAGGTTGAAAAACAAAATGAAACAAATCGACAACAACAAAAAAACGGACTTCTTCCATCCCCAGAATGACCCCAAACTCTTTGGACGGGACCGAACCCCCAGAGAGTAAGACTCGTCCATTTCCCATGAAGTCACCCGGCAATTTCACGACCATGAGTGACACGATATCCAGAGACAAAAACTTGAGCAAGAGCCTCACACTCGCTCTTTTTTCATATCCCGAAGTGTTCTCCTCATGGTCTGTAGATCAGTCCTGCCATACCTATGACCCAAAACATAAGCCGAGTTTGTGTTTTCAGACAACTGTCCAAACAGCTCTGGCCTACTCACCCTACAGGCTCAGGGCCCTGGAGCCAAACCTGAGGACTGTACTTGCCCTCACAAGGGAATTGTATGTGCCCATTCCAATGGCCACAACCCTACTAGTAAGATAACCTCCAAAGTCCCTGAGGCCATCCCAATAGTTGTGGCTTCCCAGGACAAACAGGGGCAATCTGAGCCCATCTGAGCACCTACCTGCACTCAGACCCGTAGACTGATGTCCCCAGAGGTAAAAAGGAACGAACAGGCCCCTAGGCACTAATCGGATCCATTGCTTTGGTTTCCAGGCATCTCTCCTCAGAGGCCTGGATTTCAATACCAGCATATGGCTGTTTCTTGACTCACCCATCAGAACAAATCTCATCTACACATGGGAAACATGCACGTTGGAGCTGTGTCAAAGCCTCTGTTTAGGAGAACCCTTCAGGGCCCCAGGGCCACCGCTTCATTCCAAGGTCTCCATAGACACAAAAACATATTAGGACACATCCACAGGAGAGTCCATTTCAACGCAGCCTCCTCGGTTGCCCCCCACATCCAGCAGATCTTGTTGCTTGGAGACCATTGGAATGCGAGGTGGGCTACCCAGCCATCCATCCTTAGAACCCTGCTCGGAATCGTTGGCCTGGAGCCAACCAACAGGTCTCAATTGTCCTGCAGAAGAATCTTTGCAGTTTGGAGCTTCTCACAACTCCCATCGTGGGAAAACCCCCATGTCCTCGTGATCCAACCCCCTTCAAGAAAGGGCCATCAGGGCAGAAAGTCCAACCTGAGCGATCGTCTGATCCTTGCCCTGACTTCAGATGCACGAGATCTCGATTGAGGTCTGTAGATTGTGCCTGCCATATCCTCACCCAGAAACCTAGGCCTAGCTTGCGTTCTCAGACTCCGTCCTCAGACTACTGGCCCACAAGCCCTCCAGTTGGGCAATCCAGAAATACAATGCCTCACTCTGCCTGCCCTACAGAAGTAAAACATTTCCCTCAGGGCTACCCCGAAACCGCAAATGAGGATCAACCTGCACGCCATTCGGCTGTACCCCAAACATATAGGCTGACCTGGGCACTATTTCCCCTTCTGACCCAGCCTGAGCCTGGACCTCCTGGTCCCACCCAGACAGCTGGCCGCACACTGAGCACATCTGACCCGCCATGGCCTTAGGTCGTCATCTCTTCCCAACTGCGGTTTTCAGGCTCCAGAACCTAGACCTTATCTCCAACCACTGCCCAGGGTTGAAAATGATGCAGAAATCAGAACTCTTTCCCCATGGCAAGAAACCTTGTGGTTGGCATGTTGTCCAACGTTCAGTGTAGTTGAAACAAGCGTGGCCCATGAGGCCCAGCCCATGCTTGCTGGCCACATTGGTCACAAACACACATTGTGACCCTCAGCCTGAGCCCAGTCCTCAGGTAAGGCCTCTCAGGGCCTATATGAAGAGACAGCATATTGGGCTTGCCATGCCCCTTGGCCCCAATTTTTAACCATAGTTCGGGTTGTCCCTTCACTCTTCCCCAGGGCTCTGCTTTGGAATTCCTCTTTTGGTGGGACACCTGAGGTAACAAACCTGAAAGGAGTCCTCCCATCCCACAGATTGACGAAAAACAATTGGGATCGGGCCAAATCCACAGAGAGGAAGATTCGTCCATGGCCCAAGAGATCTCCCCAACATTCCACGGCCATCGCAGAAACAAAATCCAGAGAAAAAAGCCTAAGCAAGCGCTTCAGACTCGCTCATTCTTCATATCCTGAAGAGTTCTTCTCATGGTTTGTAGTTCGGGCGTGCCATACCTACGTCCCCAAACTTAAGCTGAGTTTGTGTTTTCAGTCTTCTGTCCTCAAAGTCCTGGGCCACACTCCCTCCAGGCTGGGGCCCCTGGAGCCACACATTAGGACTGCCCCCACCCAATCCATGGGAATTCAGCCCATTCCATTGTCAAAAATCGTACAAATTAGGAGAACCCTCCAAAGTCCCTGAGGCCATCCCAATAGTGTAGGTCGCCCGGGACAAAAAATGGGCGGTTGATACCGGCTGAGCATCTACCTCCACTCATCTACCTCCACTCATACCAAGAAGATTGAACCAGACAGGACCCGAGGCCATTATCGGATCCATTGCTTTGGTTTACAGGCATGTCTCCTCAAAAGCCTGGATTCCAATACTAGCAGAGGGGATTTCCTGAGGCACCCATCAGAACAAATCTCGTCTCCACAAGGAAACCTGTGTATGGGAGCTAAGCCAAAGCTTAGGAGAATACTTCAGGGTCCCGATGCCACCTCCCCATTCCAAGGCCCTCATGGACACAAACACACGTTAGGACCCATCCTCTGGAAAGTGCATTTCAACTCAGCCTCCCCGGTTGCTCCCGCAGATCCATTACATCTAAACTGTATTGTTGCTAGGAGACAATTGGAAGGCGAGGCGGACATCCCAGGCATCCATCCTGGAACGGTGCTCTGGAGTCATTCCATATGGGATGTCCTTGAGCAGTCCAACAGGTCTCAATTGTCCCGCAGAAGGAATCCTTGAAGGGGGCATCCCACATCTCCCAAAGTGGAAAACATCCATGGCCTCGAGATTCCGCTCCCTTCATGAAGGGGCCGTCATGCACAGAAACTCCAACCTGAGCCAACGTCGGATCCTCGCCCTGACTTCAGATGCATGAGATATTGGTTCAGATCTGCAGGGGGTACCTGCCGTGCCCTCACCCTGAATCCGAAGTCTAGCTTGTGTTCTCAGACTTCCGTCCTCACTCTCCTGGCCCCGAAGCCCTCACGTTTGGCAATTCCGGACCGACAATGAAGCACTCTGCCTGTCCCCTAGAAAAAATATATTGCCTAATGAGCAGCCCAGGCAGCTTAAATGAGGATAAACCTACACGGCACTCGAATGTACCCAAATTATATAGTCTAACCTGGGCACTAATGCACTGTCTGACACAACCTGAGCCCGGACCTGCTGACCAACACCCAGACAGCTGACCGCACGCTGAGCACATCAGACCCGCCATGGCCTTAGGTCATCATCTCTTCCCTTCCTCAGTTTTCAGGCTTCAGAACCTAGACCTTATCTCCAATCACTGCCCACGGGTGACTGTGATGCAGAAATCAGAACTCTTCCTGAAACATGGCAAGAAACCTTGTGGTTGGCATGTTGTCCAACGTTCAGTGTATAAGAAACCAGCATTCACCCTGAGGCCCCGCCCATTTTGAGTGCGACGAGAGCATATACACGCATTGTGACCTCAGCGTGAGTCCTGTCCTCTAGTAAGTCCTCTCAGTGGCTGGACCATTGGATGTCATAATGGGCTTGACATGTCCCTACTCCCCAATTTTTAACCAGATTTCTGGTTGTCCAGTCGCCCCACCCCAGGGCTCTACTCTGGAATCCCTCATTTGGTGGGACATCTGAGGTTGAAAAACAAAATGAAACAAATCGACAACAACAAAAAAACGGACTTCTTCCATCCCCAGAATGACCCCAAACTCTTTGGACGGGACCGAACCCCCAGAGAGTAAGACTCGTCCATTTCCCATGAAGTCACCCGGCAATTTCACGACCATGAGTGACACGATATCCAGAGACAAAAACTTGAGCAAGAGCCTCACACTCGCTCTTTTTTCATATCCCGAAGTGTTCTCCTCATGGTCTGTAGATCAGTCCTGCCATACCTATGACCCAAAACATAAGCCGAGTTTGTGTTTTCAGACAACTGTCCAAACAGCTCTGGCCTACTCACCCTACAGGCTCAGGGCCCTGGAGCCAAACCTGAGGACTGTACTTGCCCTCACAAGGGAATTGTATGTGCCCATTCCAATGGCCACAACCCTACTAGTAAGATAACCTCCAAAGTCCCTGAGGCCATCCCAATAGTTGTGGCTTCCCAGGACAAACAGGGGCAATCTGAGCCCATCTGAGCACCTACCTGCACTCAGACCCGTAGACTGATGTCCCCAGAGGTAAAAAGGAACGAACAGGCCCCTAGGCACTAATCGGATCCATTGCTTTGGTTTCCAGGCATCTCTCCTCAGAGGCCTGGATTTCAATACCAGCATATGGCTGTTTCTTGACTCACCCATCAGAACAAATCTCATCTACACATGGGAAACATGCACGTTGGAGCTGTGTCAAAGCCTCTGTTTAGGAGAACCCTTCAGGGCCCCAGGGCCACCGCTTCATTCCAAGGTCTCCATAGACACAAAAACATATTAGGACACATCCACAGGAGAGTCCATTTCAACGCAGCCTCCTCGGTTGCCCCCCACATCCAGCAGATCTTGTTGCTTGGAGACCATTGGAATGCGAGGTGGGCTACCCAGCCATCCATCCTTAGAACCCTGCTCGGAATCGTTGGCCTGGAGCCAACCAACAGGTCTCAATTGTCCTGCAGAAGAATCTTTGCAGTTTGGAGCTTCTCACAACTCCCATCGTGGGAAAACCCCCATGTCCTCGTGATCCAACCCCCTTCAAGAAAGGGCCATCAGGGCAGAAAGTCCAACCTGAGCGATCGTCTGATCCTTGCCCTGACTTCAGATGCACGAGATCTCGATTGAGGTCTGTAGATTGTGCCTGCCATATCCTCACCCAGAAACCTAGGCCTAGCTTGCGTTCTCAGACTCCGTCCTCAGACTACTGGCCCACAAGCCCTCCAGTTGGGCAATCCAGAAATACAATGCCTCACTCTGCCTGCCCTACAGAAGTAAAACATTTCCCTCAGGGCTACCCCGAAACCGCAAATGAGGATCAACCTGCACGCCATTCGGCTGTACCCCAAACATATAGGCTGACCTGGGCACTATTTCCCCTTCTGACCCAGCCTGAGCCTGGACCTCCTGGTCCCACCCAGACAGCTGGCCGCACACTGAGCACATCTGACCCGCCATGGCCTTAGGTCGTCATCTCTTCCCAACTGCGGTTTTCAGGCTCCAGAACCTAGACCTTATCTCCAACCACTGCCCAGGGTTGAAAATGATGCAGAAATCAGAACTCTTTCCCCATGGCAAGAAACCTTGTGGTTGGCATGTTGTCCAACGTTCAGTGTAGTTGAAACAAGCGTGGCCCATGAGGCCCAGCCCATGCTTGCGGGCCACATTCGTCACAAACACACATTGTGACCCTCAGCCTGAGCCCAGTCCTCAGGTAAGGCCTCTCAGGGCCTATATGAAGAGACAGCATATTGGGCTTGCCATGCCCCTAGGCCCGAATTTTTAACCATAGTTCGGGTTGTCCCTTCACTCTTCCCCAGGGCTCCTCTTTGGAATTCCTCTTTTGGTGGGACACCTGAGGTAACAAACCTGAAAGCAGTCCTCCCATCCCACAGATTGACGAAAAACAATTGGGATCGGGCCAAATCCACAGAGAGGAAGATTCGTCCATGGCCCATGAGACCTCCCCAACATTCCACGGCCATCGCTGAAACAAAATCCAGAGACAAAAGCCTGAGCAATCTCCTCAGACTCGCTCATTCTTCATATCCTGAAGAGTTCTTCTCATGGTTTGTAGATCGGGCGTGCCATACCTACGTCCCCAAACTTAAGCTGAGTTTGTGTTTTCAGTCTTCTGTCCTCAAAGTCCTGGGCCACACTCCCTCCAGGCTGGGGCCCCTGGAGCCACACATTAGGACTGCCCCCACCCAATCCATGGGAATTCTGCCCATTCCATTGTCAAAAATCGTACAAATTAGGAGAACCCTCCAAAGTCCCTGAGGCCATCCCAATAGTGTAGGTCGCCCGGGACAAAAAAGGGCGGTTGATACCGGCTGAGCATCTACCTCCACTCATCTACCTCCACTCATACCAAGAAGATTGAACCAGACAGGACCCGAGGCCATTATCGGATCCATTGCTTTGGTTTACAGGCATGTCTCCTCAAAAGCCTGCATTCCAATACCAGCAGAGGGGATTTCCTGAGGCACCCATCAGAACAAATCTCATCTCCACAAGGAAACTTGTGCATGGGAGCTATGCCAAAGCTTAGGAGAATACTTCAGGGTCCCGGTGCCACCTCCCCATTCCAAGGCCCTCATGGACACAAACACACGTTAGGACCCATCCTCTGGAAAGTGCATTTCAACTCAGCCACCCCGGTTGCTCCCGCAGATCCATTAGATCTAAACTGTCTTGTTGCTAGGAGACAATTGGAAGGCGAGGCGGACTTCCCAGGCATCCATCCTTGAACGGTGCTCTGGAGTCATTCCATATGGGATGTCCTGGAGCTGTCCAACAGGTCTCAATTGTCCCGCAGAAGGAATCCTTGAAGGGGGCATCCCACATCTCCCAACGTGGAAAACCTCCATGGCATCGAGATTCCGCTCCCTTCATGAAGGGGCCGTCATGCACAGAAACTCCAACCTGAGCCAACGTCGGATCCTCGCCCTGACTTCAGATGCATGAGATATTGGTTCAGATCTGCAGGGGGTACCTGCCGTGCCCTCACCCTGAATCCGAAGTCTAGCTTGTGTTCTCAGACTTCCGTCCTCACTCTCCTGGCCCCGAAGCCCTCAAGTTTGGCAATTCAGGACCGACAATGAAGCACTCTGCCTGCCCTCTAGAAAAAATATATTGCCTAATGAGCAGCCCAGGCAGCTTAAATGAGGATAAACCTACACGGCACTCGAATGTACCCAAATTATATAGTCTAACCTGGGCACTAATGCACTGTCTGACACAACCTGAGCCCGGACCTCCTGACCAACACCCAGACAGCTGACCGCACGCTGAGCACATCAGACCCGCCATGGCCTTAGGTCATCATCTCTTCCCTACCTCAGTTTTCAGGCTTCAGAACCTAGACCTTATCTCCAATCACTGCCCACGGGTGACTGTGATGCAGAAATCAGAACTCTTCCAACCCATGGCAAGAAACCTTGTGGTTGGAATGTTGTCCAACGTTCAGTGTAGGAGAAAGCAGCATTCACCCTGAGGCCCCGCCCATTCTTGCGTGCGACGAGAGCATAAACACGCATTGTGACCTCAGCGTGAGTCCTGTCCTCTAGTAAGTCCTCTCAGTGGCTGGACCATTAGATGTCATAATGGGCTTGACATATCCCTAGTCCCCAATTTTTAACCAGATTTCTGGTTGTCCAGTCGCCCCACCCCAGGGCTCTACTCTGGAATCCCTCATTTGGTGGGACATCTGAGGTTGAAAAACAAAATGAAACAAATCGACAACAACAAAAAAACGGACTTCTTCCATCCCCAGAATGACCCCAAACTCTTTGGACGGGACCGAACCCCCAGAGAGTAAGACTTGTCCATTTCCCATGAAGGCACCCGGCAATTTCACGACCATGAGTGACACGATATCCAGAGACAAAAACTTGAGCAAGAACCTCACACTCGCCCTTTTTTCATATCCCGAAGTGTTCTCCTCATGGTCTGTAGATCAGTCCTGCCATACCTATGACCCAAAACATAAGCCGAGTTTGTGTTTTCAGACAACTGTCCAAACAGCTCTGGCCTACACACCCTACAGGCTCAGGGCCCGGGAGCCAAACCTGAGGACTGTACTTGCCCTCTCCAAGGGAATTGTATGTGCCCATTCTAATGGCCACAACCTACTAGTAGGATAACCTCCAAAGTACCTGAGGCCATCCCAATAGTTGTGGCTTCCCAGGACAAACAGGGGCAATCTGAGCCCATTTGAGCACCTACCTGCACTCAGACCCGTAGACTGATGTCCCCAGAGGTAAAAAGGAACGAACAGGCCCCTAGGCACTAATCGGATCCATTGCTTTGTTTTCCAGGCATCTCTCCTCAGAGGCCTGGATTTCAATACCAGCATATGGCTGTTTCTTGACTCACCCATCAGAACAAATCTCATCTACACATGGGAAACATGCACGTTGGAGCTGTGTCAAAGCCTCTGTTTAGGAGAACCCTTCAGGGCCCCAAGGCCACAGCTTCATTCCAAGGTCTCCATAGACACAAAAACATATTAGGACACATCCACAGGAGAGTCCATTTCAACTCAGCCTCCTCGGTTGCCCACCACATCCAGCAGATCTAACCTGTCTTGTTGCTTGGAGACAATTGGAATGCGAGGTGGGCTACCCAGCCATCCATCCTTAGGACCCTGCTCGGAATAGTTGGCCTGGAGCCAAACAACAGGTCTCAATTGTCCTGCAGAAGAATCTTTGCAGTTTGGAGCTTCTCACAACTCCCATCGTGGGAAAACCCCCATGTCCTCGTGATCCAACCCCCTTCAAGAAAGGGCCATCAGGGCAGAAAGTCCAACCTGAGCGATCGTCTGATCCTTGCGCTGACTTCAGATGCACGAGATCTCGATTGAGGTCTGTAGATTGTGCCTGCCATATCCTCACCCAGAAACCTAGGCCTAGCTTGGGTTCTCAGACTCCGTCCTCAGACTACTGGCCCACAAGCCCGCCAGTTGGGCAATCCAGAACTACAATGCCGCACTCTGCCTGCCCTACAGAAGTAAAACATTGCCCTCAGGGCTACCCCGAAACCGCAAATGAGGATCAACCTGCACGCCATTCGGCTGTACCCCAAACATATAGGCTGACCTGGCACTATTTCCCCTTCTGACCCAGCCTGAGCCTGGACCTCCTGGTCCCACCCAGACAGCTGGCCGCACACTGAGCACATCGGACCCGCCATGGCCTTAGGTCGTCATCTCTTCCCAACTGCGGTTTTCAGGCTCCAGATCCTAGAGCTTATCTCCAACCATTGCCCAGGGTTGAAAATGATGCAGAAATCAGAACTCTTTCCCCATGGCAAGAAACCTTGTGGTTGTCATGTTGTCCAACGTTCAGTGTAGTTGAAACAAGCGTGGCCCATGAGGCCCAGCCCATGCTTGCGGGCCACTTTGGTCACAAACACACATTGTAACCCTCAGCCTGAGCCCAGTCCTCAGGTAAGGCCTCTCAGGGCCTATATGAAGAGACAGCATATTGGGCTTGCCATGCCCCTAGGCCCGAATTTTTAACCATAGTTCGGGTTGTCCCTTCACTCTTCCCCAGGGCTCCTCTTTGGAATTCCTCTTTTGGTGGGACACCTGAGGTAACAAACCTGAAAGCAGTCCTCCCATCCCACAGATTGACGAAAAAAAATTGGGATCGGGCCAAATCCACAGAGAGGAAGATTCGTCCATGGCCCATGAGACCTCCCCAACATTCCAGGGCCATCGCTGAAACAAAATCCAGAGACAAAAGCCTGAGCAAGCTCCTCAGACTCGCTCATTCTTCATATCCTGAAGAGTTCTTCTCATGGTTTGTAGATCGGGCGTGCCATACCTACGTCCCCAAACTTAAGCTGAGTTTGTGTTTTCAGTCTTCTGTCCTCAAAGTCCTGGGCCACACTCCCTCCAGGCTGGGGCCCCTGGAGCCACACATTAGGACTGCCCCCACCCAATCCATGGGAATTCTGCCCATTCCATTGTCAAAAATCGTACAAATTGGGAGAACCCTCCAAAGTCCCTGAGGCCATCCCAATAGTGTAGGTCGCCCGGGACAAAAAAGGGCGGTTGATACCGGCTGAGCATCTACCTCCACTCATCTAACTCCACTCATACCAAGAAGATTGAACCAGACAGGACCCGAGGCCATTATCGGATCCATTGCTTTGGTTTACAGGCATGTCTCCTCAAAAGCCTGGATTCCAATACCACCAGAGGGGATTTCCTGAGGCACCCATCAGAACAAATTTCGTCTCCACAAGGAAACTTGTGCATGGGAGCTATGCCAAAGCTTAGGAGAATACTTCAGGGTCCCGGTGCCACCTCCCCATTCCAAGGCCCTCATGGACACAAACACACGTTAGGACCCATCCTCTGGAAAGTGCATTTCAACTCAGCCACCCCGGTTGCTCCCGCAGATCCATTAGATCTAAACTGTCTTGTTGCTAGGAGACAATTGGAAGGCGAGGCGGACTTCCCAGGCATCCGTCCTCGAACGGTGCTCTGGAGTCATTCCATATGGGATGTCCTGGAGCTGTCCAACAGGTCTCAATTGTCCCGCAGAAGGAATCCTTGAAGGGGACATCCCACATCTCCCAACGTGGAAAACCTTCATGGCCTCGAGTATCCGCTCCCTTCATGAAGGGGCCGTCATGCACAGAAACTCCAACCTGAGCCAACGTCGGATCCTCGCCCTGACTTCAGATGCATGAGATATTGGTTCAGATCTGCAGGGGGTACCTGCCGTGCCCTCACCCTGAATCCGAAGTCTAGCTTGTGTTCTCAGACTTCCGTCCTCACTCTCCTGGCCCCGAAGCCCTCAAGTTTAGCAATTCCAGACCGACAATGAAGCACTCTGCCTGCCCTCTAGAAAAAATATATTGCCTAATGAGCAGCCCAGGAGCTTAAATGAGGATAAACCTACACGGCACTCGAATGTACCCAAATTATATAGTCTAACCTGGGCACTAATGCACTGTCTGACACAACCTGAGCCCGGACCTGCTGACCAACACCCAGACAGCTGACCGCACGCTGAGCACATCAGACCCGCCATGGCCTTAGGTCATCATCTCTTCCCTACCTCAGTTTTCAGGCTTCAGAACCTAGACCTTATCTCCAATCACTGCCCACGGGTGACTGTGATGCAGAAATCAGAACTCTTCCTGACCCATGGCAAGAAACCTTGTGGTTGGCATGTAGTCCAACGTTCAGTGTAGGAGAAACCAGCATTCACCCTGAGGCCCCGCCCATTCTTGCGTGCGACGAGAGCATAAACACGCATTGTGACCTCAGCGTGAGTCCTGTCCTCTAGTAAGTCCTCTCAGTGGCTGGACCATTAGATGTCATAATGGGCTTGACATATCCCTTGTCCCCAATTTTTAACCAGATTTCTGGTTGTCCAGTCGCCCCACCCCAGGGCTCTACTCTGGAATCCCTCATTTGGTGGGACATCTGAGGTTGAAAAACAAAATGAAACAAATCGACAACAACAAAAAAACGGACTTCTTCCATCCCCAGAATGACCCCAAACTCTTTGGACGGGACCGAACCCCCAGAGAGTAAGACTTGTCCATTTCCCATGAAGGCACCCGGCAATTTCACGACCATGAGTGACACGATATCCAGAGACAAAAACTTGAGCAAGAACCTCACACTCGCCCTTTTTTCATATCCCGAAGTGTTCTCCTCATGGTCTGTAGATCAGTCCTGCCATACCTATGACCCAAAACATAAGCCGAGTTTGTGTTTTCAGACAACTGTCCAAACAGCTCTGGCCTACACACCCTACAGGCTCAGGGCCCTGGAGCCAAACCTGAGGACTGTACTTGCCCTCTCCAAGGGAATTGTATGTGCCCATTCTAATGGCCACAACCTACTAGTAGGATAACCTCCATAGTACCTGAGGCCATCCCAATAGTTGTGGCTTCCCAGGACAAACAGGGGCAATCTGAGCCCATTTGAGCACCTACCTGCACTCAGACCCGTAGACTGATGTCCCCAGAGGTAAAAAGGAACGAACAGGCCCCTAGGCACTAATCGGATCCATTGCTTTGGTTTCCAGGCATCTCTCCTCAGAGGCCTGGATTTCAATACCAGCATATGGCTGTTTCTTGACTCACCCATCAGAACAAATCTCATCTACACATGGGAAACATGCACGTTGGAGCTGTGTCAAAGCCTCTGTTTAGGAGAACCCTTCAGGGCCCCAAGGCCACAGCTTCATTCCAAGGTCTCCATAGACACAAAAACATATTAGGACACATCCACAGGAGAGTCCATTTCAACTCAGCCTCCTCGGTTGCCCACCACATCCAGCAGATCTAACCTGTCTTGTTGCTTGGAGACAATTGGAATGCGAGGTGGGCTACCCAGCCATCCATCCTTAGGACCCTGCTCGGAATAGTTGGCCTGGAGCCAAACAACAGGTCTCAATTGTCCTGCAGAAGAATCTTTGCAGTTTGGAGCTTCTCACAACTCCCATCGTGGGAAAACCCCCATGTCCTCGTGATCCAACCCCCTTCAAGAAAGGGCCATCAGGGCAGAAAGTCCAACCTGAGCGATCGTCTGATCCTTGCGCTGACTTCAGATGCACGAGATCTCGATTGAGGTCTGTAGATTGTGCCTGCCATATCCTCACCCAGAAACCTAGGCCTAGCTTGGGTTCTCAGACTCCGTCCTCAGACTACTGGCCCACAAGCCCGCCAGTTGGGCAATCCAGAACTACAATGCCGCACTCTGCCTGCCCTACAGAAGTAAAACATTGCCCTCAGGGCTACACCGAAACCGCAAATGAGGATCAACCTGCACGCCATTCGGCTGTACCCCAAACATATAGGCTGACCTGGGCACTATTTCCCCTTCTGACCCAGCCTGAGCCTGGACCTCCTGGTCCCACCCAGACAGCTGGCCGCACACTGAGCACATCGGACCCGCCATGGCCTTAGGTCGTCATCTCTTCCCAACTGCGGTTTTCAGGCTCCAGATCCTAGAGCTTATCTCCAACCATTGCCCAGGGTTGAAAATGATGCAGAAATCAGAACTCTTTCCCCATGGCAAGAAACCTTGTGGTTGGCATGTTATCCAACGTTCAGTGTAGTTGAAACAAGCGTGGCCCATGAGGCCCAGCCCATGCTTGCGGGCCACTTTGGTCACAAACACACATTGTAACCCTCAGCCTGAGCCCAGTCCTCAGGTAAGGCCTCTCAGGGCCTATATGAAGAGACAGCATATTGGGCTTGCCATGCCCCTAGGCCCCAATTTTTAACCATAGTTCGGGTTGTCCCTTCACTCTTCCCCAGGGCTCCTCTTTGGAATTCCTCTTTTGGTGGGACACCTGAGGTAACAAACCTGAAAGCAGTCCTCCCATCCCACAGATTGACGAAAAAAAATTGGGATCGGGCCAAATCCACAGAGAGGAAGATTCGTCCATGGCCCATGAGACCTCCCCAACATTCCACGGCCATCTCTGAAACAAAATCCAGAGACAAAAGCCTGAGCAAGCTCCTCAGACTCGCTCATTCTTCATATCCTGAAGAGTTCTTCTCATGGTTTGTAGATCGGGCGTGCCATACCTACGTCCCCAAACTTAAACTGAGTTTGTGTTTTCAGTCTTCTGTCCTCAAAGTCCTGGGCCACACTCCCTCCAGGCTGGGGCCCCTGGAGCCACACATTAGGACTGCCCCCACCCAATCCATGGGAATTCTGCCCATTCCATTGTCAAAAATCGTACAAATTAGGAGAACCCTCCAAAGTCCCTGAGGCCATCCCAATAGTGTAGGTCGCCCGGGACAAAAAAGGGCGGTTGATACCGGCTGAGCATCTACCTCCACTCATCTACCTCGACTCATACCAAGAAGATTGAACCAGACAGGACCCGACGCCATGATCGGATCCATTGCTTTGGTTTACATGCATGTCTCCTCAAAAGCCTGGATTCCAATACCAGCAGAGGGGATTTCCTGAGGCACCCATCAGAACAAATCTCGTCTCCACAAAGAAACTTGTGCATGGGAGCTAAGCCAAAGCTACGGAGAATACTTCAGGGTCCCGGTGCCACCTCCCCATTCCAAGGCCCTCATGGACACAAACACACATTAGGACCCATCCTCTGGAAAGTGCATTTCAACTCAGCCACCCCGGTTGCTCCCGCAGATCCATTAGATCTAAACTGTCTTGTTGCTAGGAGACAATTGGAAGGCGAGGCGGACTTCCCAGGCATCCATCCTCGAACGGTGCTCTGGAGTCATTCCATATGGGATGTCCTGGAGCTGTCCAACAGGTCTCAATTGTCCCGCAGAAGGAATCCTTGAAGGGGGCATCCCATATCTCCCAACGTGGAAAACCTCCATGGCCTCGAGATTCCGCTCCCTTCATGAAGGGGCCGTCATGCACTGAAACTCCAACCTGAGCCAACGTCGGATCCTCGCCCTGACTTCAGATGCATGAGATATTGGTTCAGATCTGCAGGGTTTACCTGCCGCGCCCTCACCCTGAATCCGAAGTCTAGCTTGTGTTCTCAGACTTCCGTCCTCACTCTCCTGGCCCCGAAGCCCTCAAGTTTGGCAATTCCGGACCGACAATGAAGCACTCTGCCTGCCCTCTAGAAAAAATATATTGCCTAATGAGCAGCCCAGGAGCTTAAATGAGGATAAACCTACACGGCACTCGAATGTACCCAAATTATATAGTCTAACCTGGGCAATAATGCACTGTCTGACACAACCTGAGCCCGGACCTGCTGACCAACACCCAGACAGCTGACCGCAGGTTGAGCACATCAGAACCGCCATGGCCTTAAGTCATCATCTTTTCCCTACCTCAGTTTTCAGGCTTCAGAACCTATACCTTATCTCCAATCACTGCCCACGGGTGACTGTGATGCAGAAATCAGAACTCTTCCTGACCCATGGCAAGAAACCTTGTGGTTGGCATGTTGTCCAACGTTCAGTGTAGGAGAAACCAGCATTCACCCTGAGGCCCCGCCCATTCTTGAGTGCGACGAGAGCATAAACACGCATTGTGACCTCAGCGTGAGTCCTGTCCTCTAGTAAGTCCTCTCAGTGGCTGGACCATTAGATGTCATAATGGCCTTGACATGTCCCTAGTCCCCAAATTTAACCAGATTTCTGGTTGTCCACTCGCCCCACCCCAGGGCTCTACTCTGGAATCCCTCTTTTGGTGGGACATCTGAGGTTAAAAAACAAAATGAAACAAATCGACAACAACAAAAAAACGGACTTCTTCCATCCCCAGAATGACCCCAAACTCTTTGGACGGGACCGAACCCCCAGAGAGTAAGACTCGTCCATTTCCCATGAAGTCACCCGGCAATTTCACGACCATGAGTGACACGATATCCAGAGACAAAAACTTGAGCAAGAGCCTCACACTCGCCCATTTTTAATATCCCGAAGTGTTCTCCTCATGGTCTGTAGATCAGTCCTGCCATACCTATGACCCAAAACATAAGCCGAGTTTGTGTTTTCAGAAAACTGTCCAAACAGCTCTGGCCTACACACCCTACAGGCTCAGGGCCCTGGAGCCAAACCTGAGGACTGTACTTGCCCTCTCCAAGGGAATTGTATGTGCCCATTCCAATGGCCACAACCCTACTAGTAGGATAACCTCCAAAGTCCCTGAGGCCATCCCAATAGTTGTGGCTTCCCAGGACAAACAGGGCCAATCTGAGCCCATCTGAGCACCTACCTGCACTCAGACCCGTAGACTGATGTCCCCAGAGGTAAAAAGTAACGAACAGGCCCCTAGGCACTAATCGGATCCATTGCTTTGGTTTCCAGGCATCTCTCCTCAGAGGCCTGGATTTCAATACCAGCATATGGCTGTTTCTTGACTCACCCATCAGAACAAATCTCATCTACACATGGGAAACATGCACGTTGGAGCTGTGTCAAAGCCTCTGTTTAGGAGAACCCTTCAGGGCCCCAGGGCCACCGCTTCATTCCAAGGTCTCCATAGACACAAAAACATATTAGGACACATCCACAGGAGAGTCCATTTCAACTCAGCCTCCTCGGTTGCCCCCCACATCCAGCAGATCTAACCTGTCTTGTTGCTTGGAGACCATTGGAATGCGAGGTGGGCTACCCAGCCATCCATCCTTAGAACCCTGCTCGGAATCGTTGGCCTGGAGCCAACCAACAGGTCTCAATTGTCCTGCAGAAGAATCTTTGCAGTTTGGAGCTTCTCACAACTCCCATCGTGGGAAAACCCCCATGTCCTCGTGATCCAACCCCCTTCAAGAAAGGGCCATCAGGGCAGAAAGTCCAACCTGAGCGATCGTCTGATCCTTGCCCTGACTTCAGATGCACGAGATCTCGATTGAGGTCTGTAGATTGTGCCTGCCATATCCTCACCCAGAAACCTAGGCTTAGCTTGGATTCTCAGACTCCGTCCTCAGACTACTGGCCCACAAGCCCTCCAGTTGCGCAATCCAAAACTACAATGCCGCACTCTGCCTGCCCTACAGAAGTAAAACATTGCCCTCAGGGCTACCCCGAAACCGCAAATGAGGATCAACCTGCACGCCATTCGGCTGTACCCCAAACATATAGGCTGACCTGGGCACTATTTCCCCTTCTGATCCAGACTGAGCCTGGACCTCCTGGTCCCACCCAGACAGCTGGCCGCACACTGAGCACATCGGACCCACCATGGCCTTAGGTCGTCATCTCTTCCCAACTGCGGTTTTCAGGCTCCAGAACCTAGACCTTATCTCCAACCATTGCCCAGGGTTGAAAATGATGCAGAAATCAGAACTCTTTCCCCATGGCAAGAAACCTTGTGGTTGGCATGTTGTCCAACGTTCAGTGTAGTTGAAACAAGCGTGGCCCATGAGGCCCAACCCATGCTTGCGGGCCACATTGGTCACAAACACACATTGTGACCCTCAGCCTGAGCCCAGTCCTCAGGTAAGGCCTCTCAGGGCCTATATGAAGAGACAGCATATTGGGCTTGCCATGCCCCCAGGCCCCGATTTTTAACCATAGTTCGGGTTGTCCCTTCACTCTTCCCCAGGGCTCCTCTTTGGAATTCCTCTTTTGGTGGGAAACCTGAGGTAACAAACCTGAAAGCAGTCCTCCCATCCCACAGATTGACGAAAAACAATTGGGATCGGGCCAAATCCACAGAGAGGAAGATTCGTCCATGGCCCATGAGACCTCCCCAACATTCCACGGCCATCGCTGAAACAAAATCCAGAGACAAAAGCCTGAGCAAGCTCCTCAGACTCGCTCATTCTTCATATCCTAAAGAGTTCTTCTCATGGTTTGTAGATCGGGCGTGCCATACCTACGTCCCCAAACTTAAGCTGAGTTTGTGTTTTCAGTCTTCTGTCCTCAAAGTCCTGGGCCACACTCCCTCCAGGCTGGGGCCTTGGAGCCACACATTAGGACTGCCCCCACGCAATCCATGGGAATTCTGCCCATTCCTTTGTCAAAAATCGTACAAATTAGGAGAACCCTCCAAAGTCCCTGAGGCCATCCCAATAGTGTAGGTCGCCCGGGACAAAAAAGGGCGGTTGATACCGGCTGAGCATCTACCTCCACTCATATACCTCCACTCATACCAAGAAGATTGAACCAGACAGGACCCGACGCCATGATCGGATCCATTGCTTTGGTTTACAGGCATGTCTCCTCAAAAGCCTGGATTCCAATACCAGCAGAGGGGATTTCCTGAGGCACCCATCAGAACAAATCTCGTCTCCACAAGGAAACTTGTGCATGGGAGCTAAGCCAAAGCTACGGAGAATACTTCAGGGTCCCGGTGCCACCTCCCCATTCCAAGGCCTTCATGGACACAAACACACATTAGGACCCATCCTCTGGAAAGTGCATTTCAACTCAGCCACCCCGGTTGCTCCCGCAGATCCATTAGATCTAAACTGTCTTGTTGCTAGGAGACAATTGGAAGGCGAGGCGGACTTCCCAGGCATTCATCCTCGAACGGTGCTCTGGAGTCATTCCATATGGGATGTCCTGGAGCTGTCCAACAGGTCTCAATTGTCCCGCAGAAGGAATCCTTGAAGGGGGCATCCCATATCTCACAACGTGGAAAACCTCCATGGCCTCGAGATTCCGCTCCCTTCATGAAGGGGCCGTCATGCACTGAAACTCCAACCTGAGCCATCGTCGGATCCTCGCCCTGACTTCAGATGCATGAGATATTGGTTCAGATCTGCAGGGGGTACCTGCCGTGCCCTCACCCTGAATCCGAAGTCTAGCTTGTGTTCTCAGACTTCCGTCCTCACTCTCCTGGCCCCGAAGCACTCAAGTTTGGCATTTCCGGACCGACAATGAAGCACTCTGCCTGCCCTCTAGAAAAAATATGAGGATAAACCTACACGGCACTCGAATGTACCCAAATTATATAGTCTAACCTGGGCACTAATGCACTGTCTGACACAACCTGAGCCCGGACCTGCGGACTAACACCCAGACAGCTGACCGCAGGTTGAGCACATCAGAACCGCCATGGCCTTAAGTCATCATCTTTTCCCTACCTCAGTTTTCAGGCTTCAGAACCTATACCTTATCTCCAATCACTGCCCACGGGTGACTGTGATGCAGAAATCAGAACTCTTCCTGACCCATGGCAAGAAACCTTGTGGTTGGCATGTTGTCCAACGTTCAGTGTAGGAGAAACCAGCATTCACCCTGAGGCCCCGCCCATTCTTGAGTGCGACGAGAGCATAAACACGCATTGTGACCTCAGCGTGAGTCCTGTCCTCTAGTAAGTCCTCTCAGTGGCTGGACCATTAGATGTCATAATGGCCTTGACATGTCCCTAGTCCCCAAATTTAACCAGATTTCTGGTTGTCCACTCGCCCCACCCCAGGGCTCTACTCTGGAATCCCTCATTTGGTGGGACATCTGAGGTTAAAAAACAAAATGAAACAAATCGACAACAACAAAAAAACGGACTTCTTCCATCCCCAGAATGACCCCAAACTCTTTGGACGGGACCGAACCCCCAGAGAGTAAGACTCGTCCATTTCCCATGAAGTCACCCGGCAATTTCACGACCATGAGTAACACGATATCCAGAGACAAAAACTTGAGCAAGAGCCTCACACTCGCCCTTTTTTCATATCCCGAAGTGTTCTCCTCATGGTCTGTAGATCAGTCCTGCCATACCTATGACCCAAAACATAAGCCGAGATTGTGTTTTCAGGCAACTGTCCAAACAGCTCTGCCCTACACACCCTACAGGCTCAGGGCCCTGGAGCCAAACCTGAGGACTGTACTTGCCCTCTCCAAGGGAATTGTATGTGCCCATTCCAATGGCCACAACCCTACTAGTAGGATAACCTCCAAAGTCCCTGAGGCCATCCCAATAGTTGTGGCTTCCCAGGACAAACAGGGGCAATCTGAGCCCATCTGAGCACCTACCTGCACTCAGACCCGTAGACTGATGTCCCCAGAGGTAAAAAGGAACGAACAGGCCCCTAGGCACTAATCGGATCCATTGATTTGGTTTCCAGGCATCTCTCCTCAGAGGCCTGGATTCAATACCAGCATATGGCTGTTTCTTGACTCACCCATCAGAACAAATCTCATCTACACATGGGAAACATGCACGTTGGAGCTGTGTCAAAGCCTCTGTTTAGGAGAACCCTTCAGGGCCCCAGGGCCACCGCTTCATTCCAAGGTCTCCATAGACACAAAAACATATTAGGACACATCCACAGGAGAGTCCATTTCAACTCAGCCTCCTCGGTTGCCCCCCACATCCAGCAGATCTAACCTGTCTTCTTGCTTGGAGACCATTGGAATGCGAGGTGGGCTACCCAGCCATCCACCTTAGAACCCTGCTCGGAATCGTTGGCCTGGAGCCAACCAACAGGTCTCAATTGTCCTGCAGAAGAATCTTTGCAGTTTGGAGCTTCTCACAACTCCCATCGTGGGAAAACCCCCATGTCCTCGTGATCCAACCCCCTTCAAAAAGGGCCATCTGGGCATAAAGTCCAACCTGAGCGATCGTCTGATCCTTGCCCTGACTTCAGATGCACGAGATCTCTATTGAGGTCTGTAGATTGTGCCTGCCATATCCTCACCCAGAAACCTAGGCCTAGCTTGAGTTCTCAGACTCCGTCCTCAGACTACTGGCCCACAAGCCCGCCAGTTGGGCAATCCAGAACTACAATGCCGCACTCTGCCTGCCCTACAGAAGTAAAACATTGCCCTCAGGGCTACCCCGAAACCGCAAATGAGGGTCAACCTGCACGCCATTCGGCTGTACCCCAAACATATAGGCTGACCTGGGCACTATTTCCCCTTCTGACCCAGCCTGAGCCTGGACCTCCTGGTCCCACCCAGACAGCTGGCCGCACACTGAGCACATCGGACCCGACATGGCCTTAGGTCGTCATCTCTTCCCAACTGCGGTTTTCAGGCTCCAGAACCTAGACCTTATCTCCAACCACTGCCCAGGGTTGAAAATGATGCAGAAATCAGAACTCTTTCCCCATGGCAAGAAACCTTGTGGTTGGCATGTTGTCCAACGTTCAGTGTAGTTGAAACAAGCGTGGCCCATGAGGCCCAGCCCATGCTTGCGGGCCACATTGGTCACAAACACACATTGTGATCCTCAGCCTGAGCCCAGTCCTCAGGTAAGGCCTCTCAGGGCCTATATGAAGAGACAGCATATTGGGCTTGCCATGCCCCTAGGCCCCAATTTTTAACCATAGTTCGGGTTGTCCCTTCACTCTTCCCCAGGGCTCCTCTTTGGAATTCCTCTTTTGGTGGGACACCTGAGGTAACAAACCTGAAAGGAGTCCTCCCATCCCACAGATTAACGAAAAACAATTGGGATCGGGCCAAATCCACAGAGAGGAAGATTCGTCCATGGCCCATGAGAACCTCCCCAACATTCCACGGCCATCGCTGAAACAAAAGTCAGAGACAAAAGCCTGAGCAAGCGCCTCAGACTCGCTCATTCTTCATATCCTGAAGAGTTCTTCTCATGGTTTGTAGATCGGGCGTGCCATACCTACGTCCCCAAACTTAAGCTGAGTTTGTGTTTTCAGTCTTCTGTCCTCAAAGTCCTGGGCCACACTCCCTCAAGGCTGGGGCCCCTGGAGCCACACATTAGGACTGCCCCCACCCAATCCATGGGAATTCTGCCCATTCCATTGTCAAAAGTCGTACAAATTAGGAGAACCCTCCAAAGTCCCTGAGGCCATCCAAATAGTGTAGGTCGCCCGGGACAAAAAAGGGCGGTTGATACTGGCTGAGCATCTACCTCCACTCATCTACCTCCACTCATACCAAGAAGTATGAACCAGACAGGACCCGAGGCCATTATCGGATCCATTGCTTTGGTTTACAGGCATGTCTCCTCAGAAGCCTGGATTCCAATACCAGCAGAGGGGATTTCCTGAGGCACCCATCAGAACAAATCTCGTCTCCACAAGGAAACGTGTGCATGGGAGCTAAGCCAAAGCTAAGGAGAATACTTCAGGGTCCCGGTGCCACCTCCCCATTCCAAGGCCCTCATGGACACAAACACACGTTAGGACCCATTCTCGGGAAAGTGCATTTCAACTCAGCCAGCCCGGTTGCTCCCGCAGATACATTAGATCTAAACTGTCTTGTTGCTAGGAGACAATTGGAAGGCGAGGCGGACATCCCAGGCATCCATCCTGGAACGGTGCTCTGGAGTCATTCCATATGGGATGTCCTGGAGCTGTCCAACAGGTCTCAATTGTCCCGCAGAGGGAATCCTTGAAGGGGGCATCCCACATCTCCCAACGTGGAAAACCTCCATGGCCTCGAGATTCCGCACCCTTCATGAAGGGGCCGTCATGCACAGAAACTCCAACCTGAGCCAACGTCGGATCCTCGCCCTGACTTCAGATGCATGAGATATTGGTTCAGATCTGCAGGGGGTACCTGCCGTGCCCTCACCCTGAATCCGAAGTCTAGCTTGTGTTCTCAGACTTCCGTCCTCACTCTCCTGGCCCCGAAGCCCTCAAGTTTGGCAATTCCGGACCGACAATGAAGCTCTCTGCCTGCCCTCTAGAAAAAATATTTTGCCTAATGAGCAGCCCAGGCAGCTTAAATGAGGATAAACCTACACGGCACTCGAATGTACCCAAATTATATAGTCTAACCTGGGCACTAATGCACTGTCTGACACAACCTGAGCCCGGACCTGCTGACCAACACCCAGACAGCTGACCGCACGCTGAGCACATCAGACCCGCCATGGCCTTAGGTCATCATCTCTTCCCTTCCTCAGTTTTCAGGCTTCAGAACCTAGACCTTATCTCCAATCACTGCCCACGGGTGACTGTGATGCAGAAATCAGAACTCTTCCTGACCCATGGCAAGAAACCTTGTGGTTGGCATGTTGTCCAACGTTCAGTGTAGGAGAAACCAGCATTCACCCTGAGGCCCCGCCCATTTTGAGTGCGACGAGAGCATATACACGCATTGTGACCTCAGCGTGATTCCTGTCCTCTAGTAAGTCCTCTCAGTGGCTGGACCATTGGATGTCATAATGGGCTTGACATGTCCCTAGTCCCCAATTTTTAACCAGATTTCTGGTTGTCCAGTCGCCCCACCCCAGGGCTCTACTCTGGAATCCCTCATTTGGTGGGACATCTGATGTTGAAAAACAAAATGAAACAAATCGACAACAACAAAAAAACGGACTTCTTCCATCCCCAGAATGACCCCAAACTCTTTGGACGGGACCGAACCCCCAGAGAGTAAGACTCGTCCATTTCCCATGAAGTCACCCGGCAATTTCACGACCATGAGTGACATGATATCCAGAGACAAAAACTTGAGTAAGAGCCTCACACTCGCTCTTTTTTCATATCCCGAAGTGTTCTCCTCATGGTCTGTAGATCAGTCCTGCCATACCTATGACCCAAAACATAAGCCGAGTTTGTGTTTTCAGACAACTGTCCAAACAGCTCTGGCCTACACACCCTACAGGCTCAGGGCCCTGGAGCCAAACCTGAGGACTGTACTTGCCCTCACCAGGGGAATTGTATGTGCCCATTCCAATGGCCACAACCCTACTAATAGGATAACCTCCAAAGTCCCTGAGGCCATTCCAATAGTTGTGGCTTCTCAGGACAAACAGGGGCAATCTGAGCCCATCTGAGCACCTATCTGCACTCAGACCCGTAGACTGATGTCCCCAGAGGTAAAAAGGAACGAACAGGCCCCTAGGCACTAATCGGATCCATTGCTTTGGTTTCCAGGCATCTCTCCTCAGAGGCCTGGATTTCAATACCAGCATATGGCTGTTTCTTGACTCACCCATCAGAACAAATCTCATCTACACATGGGAAACATGCACGTTGGAGCTGTGTCAAAGCCTCTGTTTAGGAGGACCCTTCAGGGCCCCAGGGCCACCGCTTCATTCCAAGGTCTCCATAGACACAAAAACATATTAGGACACATCCACAGGAGAGTCCATTTCAAGGCAGCCTCCTCGGTTGCCCCCCACATCCAGCAGATCTAACCTGTCTTGTTGCTTGGAGACAATTGGAATGCGAGGTGGGCTACCCAGCCATCCATCCTTAGAACCCTGCTCGGAATCGTTGGCCTGGAGCCAACCAACAGGTCTCAATTGTCCTGCAGAAGAATCTTTGCAGTTTGGAGCATCTCACAACTCCCATCGTGGGAAAACCCCCATGTCCTCGTGATCCAACCCCCTTCAAGAAAGGGCCATCAGGGCAGAAAGTCCAACCTGAGCGATCGTCTGATCCTTGCCCTGACTTCAGATGCACGAGATCTCGATTGAGGTCTGTAGATTGTGCCTGCCATATCCTCACCCAGAAACCTAGGCCTAGCTTGGGTTCTCAGACTCCGTCCTAAGACTACTGGCCCACAAGCCCTCCAGTTGGGCAATCCAGAACTACAATGCCGCACTCTGCCTGCCCTACAGAAGTAAAACTATGCCCTCAGGGCTACCCCGAAACCGCAAATGAGGATCAACCAGCACGCCATTCGGCTGTACCCCAAACATATAGGCTGACCTGGGCACTATTTCCTCTTCTGACCCAGCCTGAGCCTGGACCTCCTGGTCCCACCCAGACAGCTGGCCGCACACTGAGCACATCGGACCCGCCATGGCCTTAGGTCGTCATCTCTTCCCAACTGCGGTTTTCAGGCTCCAGAACCTAGACCTTATCTCCAACCACTGCCCAGGGTTGAAAATGATGCAGAAATCAGAACTCTTTCCCCATGGCAAGAAACCTTGTGGTTGGCATGTTGTCCAACGTTCAGTGTAGTTGAAACAAGCGTGGCCCATGAGGCCCAGCCCATGCTTGCGGGCCACATTGGTCACAAACACACATTGTGACCCTCAGCCTGAGCCAAGTCCTCAGGTAAGGCATCTCAGGGCCTATATGAAGAGACAGCATATTGGGCTTGCCATGCCCCTAGGCCCCAATTTTTAACCATAGTTCGGGTTGTCCCTTCACTCTTCCCCAGGGCTCTGCTTTGGAATTCCTCTTTTGGTGGGACACCTGAGGTAACAAACCTGAAAGGAGTCCTCCCATCCCACAGATTGACGAAAAACAATTGGGATCGGGCCAAATCTACAGAGAGGAAGCTTCGTCCATGGCCCATGAGACCTCCCCAACATTCCACGGCCATCGCTGAAACAAAATCCAGAGACAAAAGCCTGAGCAAGCTCCTCAGACTCGCTCATTCTTCATATCCTGAAGAGTTCTTCTCATGGTTTATAGATCGGGCGTGCCATACCTACGTCCCCAAACTTAAACTGAGTTTGTGTTTTCAGTCTTCTGTCCTCAAAGTCCTGGGCCACACTCCCTCCAGGCTGGGGCCCCTGGAGCCACACATTAGGACTGCCCCCACCCAATCCATGGGAATTCTGCCCATTCCATTGTCAAAAATCGTACAAATTAGGAGAACTCTCCAAAGTCCCTGAGGCCATCCCAATAGTGTAGGTCGCCCGGGACAAAAAAGGGCGGTTGATACCGGCTGAGCATCTACCTGCACTCATCTACCTCCACTCATACCAAGAAGATTGAACCAGACAGGACCCGAGGCCATTATCGGATCCATTGCTTTGGTTTACAGGCATGTCTCCTCAAAAGCCTGGATTCCAATACCAGCAGAGGGGATTTCCTGAGGCACTCATCAGAACAAATCTCGTCTCCACAAGGAAACTTGTGCATGGTAGCTAAGCCAAAGCTTAGGAGAATACTTCAGGGTCCCGGTGCCACCTCCCCATTCCAAGGCCCTCATGGACACAAACACACGTTAGGACCCATCCTCTGGAAAGTGCATTTCAACTCAGCCACCCCGGTTGCTCCCGCAGATCCATTAGATCTAAACTGTCTTGTTGCTAGGAGAAAATTGGAAGGCGAGGCGGACTTCCCAGGCATCCATCCTCGAACGGTGCTCTGGAGTCATTCCATATGGGATGTCCTGGAGCTGTCCAACAGGTCTCAATTGTCCCGCAGAAGGAATCCTTGAAGCGGACATCCCACATCTCCCAACGTGGAAAACCTCCATGGCCTCGAGATTCCGCTCCCTTCATGAAGGGGCCGTCATGCACAGAAACTCCAACCTGAGCCAACGTCGGATCCTCGCCCTGACTTCCGATGCATGAGATATTGGTTCAGATCTGCAGGGGGTACCTGCCGTGCCCTCACCCTGAATCCGAAGTCTAGCTTGTGTTCTCAGACTTCCGTCCTTACTCTCCTGGCCCCGAAGCCCTCAAGTTTGGCAATTCCGGACCGACAATGAAGCACTCTGCCATGTCTTCTAGAAAAAATATATTGCCTAATGAGCAGCCCAGGCAGCTTAAATGAGGATAAACCTACACGGCACTCGAATGTACCCAAATTATATAGTCTAACCTGGGCACTAATGCACTGTCTGACACAACCTGAGCCCGGACCTGCTGACCAACACCCAGACAGCTGACCGCACGCTGAGCACATCAGACCCGCCATGGCCTTAGGTCATCAGCTCTTCCCTTCCTCATTTTTCAGGCTTCAGAACCTAGACCTTATCTCCAATCACTGCCCACGGGTGACTGTGATGCAGAAATCAGAACTCTTCCTGACCCATGGCAAGAAACCTTGTGGTTGGCATGTTGTCCAACGTTCAGTGTAGGAGAAACCAGCATTCACCCTGAGGCCCCTCCCATTCTTGCGTGCGACGAGAGCATAAACACGCATTGTGACCTCAGCGTGAGTCCTGTCCTCTAGTAAGTCCTCTCAGTGGCTGGACCATTAGATGTCATAATGGGCTTGACATATCCCTAGTCCCCAATTTTAACCAGATTTCTGGTTGTCCAGTCGCCCCACCCCAGGGCTCTACTCTGGAATCCCTCATTTGGTGGGACATCTGAGGTTGAAAAACAAAATGAAACAAATCGACAACAACAAAAAAACGGACTTCTTCCATCCCCAGAATGACCCCAAACTCTTTGGACGGGACCGAACCCCCAGAGAGTAAGACTCGTCCATTTCCCATGAAGTCACCCGGCACTTTCACGACCATGAGTGACACGATATCCAGACACAAAATCTTGAGCAAGAGCCTCACACTCGCCCTTTTTTCATATCCCGAAGTGTTCTCCTCATGGTCTGTAGATCAGTCCTGCCATACCTATGACCCAAAACATAAGCCGAGTTTGTGTTTTCAGACAACTGTCCAAACAGCTCTGGCCTACACACCCTACAGGCTCAGGGCCCTGGAGCCAAACCTGAGGACTGTACTTGCCCTCTCCAAGGGAATTGTATGTGCCCATTCCAATGGCCACAACCCTACTAGTAGGATAACCTCCAAAGTCCCTGAGGCCATCCCAATAGTTGAGGCTTCCCAGGACGAACAGGGGCAATCTGAGCCCATCTGAGCACCTACCTGCACTCAGACCAGTAGACTGATGTCCCCAGAGGTAAAAAGGAACGAACATGACCCTAGGCACTAATCGGATCCATTGCTTTGGTTTCCAGGCATCTCTCCTCAGAGGCCTGGATTTCAATACCAGCATATGGCTCTTTCTTTACTCACCCATCAGAACAAATCTCATCTACACATGGGAAACATGCACGTTGGAGCTGTGTCAAAGCCTCTGTTTAGGAGAACCCTTCAGGGCCCCAAGGCCACCGCCTCATTCCAAGGTCTCCATAGACACAAAAACATATTAGGACACATCCACAGGAGAGTCCATTTCAACTCAGCCTCCTCGGTTGCCCACCACATCCAGCAGATCTAACCTGTCTTGTTGCTTGGAGACCATTGGAATGCGAGGTGGGCTACCCAGCCATCCATCCTTAGAACCCTGCTCGGAATCGTTGGCCTGGAGCCAACCAACAGGTCTCAATTGTCCTGCAGAAGACTCTCTGCAGTTTGGAGCTTCTCACAACTCCCATCGTGGGAAAACCCCCATGGCCTCGTGATGCCCCCCCATTCATGAAGGGGGCATCAGGGACAGAAACTCCAACCTGAGCGATCGTCTGATCCTTGCCCTGACTTCAGATGCACGAGATCTCTATTGAGGTCTGTAGATTGTGCCTGCCATATCCTCACCCAGAAACCTAGGCCTAGCTTGGGTTCTCAGACTCCGTCTTCAGACTACTGGCCCACAAGCCCTCCCGTTGGGCAATCCAGAACTACAATGCCGCACTCTGCCTGCCCTACAGAAGTAAAACTTGCCCTCAGGGCTACCCCGAAACCCCAAATGAGGATCCACCTGCACGCCATTCGGCTGTACCCCAAACATATAGGCTGACCTGGGCACTATTTCCTCTTCTGACCCAGCCTGAGCCTGGACCTCCTGGTCCCACCCAGACAGCTGGCCGCACCATGAGCACATCGGATCCGCCATGGCCTTAGGTCGTCATCTCTTCCCAACTGCGGTTTTCAGGCTCCAGAACCTAGACCTTATCTCCAACCACTGCCCAGGTTTGAAAATGATGCAGAAATCAGAACTCTTTCCCCATGGCAAGAAACCTTGTGCTTGGCATGTTGTCCAACGTTCAGTGTAGTTGAAACAAGCATGGCCCATGAGGCCCAGCCCATGATTGCGGGCCACATTGGTCACAAACACACATTGTGACCCTCAGCCTGAGCCCAGTCCTCAGGTAAGGCCTCTCAAAGCCTATATGAAGCGACAGCATATTGGGCTTGCCATGCCCCTAGGCCCCAATTTTTAACCATAGTTCAGGTTGTCCGTTCACTCTTCCCCAGGGATCTGCTTTGGAATTCCTCTTTTGGTGGGACACCTGAGGTAACAAACCTGAGCGGAGTCCTCCCATCCGACAGATTGACGAAAAACTATTGGGATCGGTCCAAATCCACAGAGAGGAAGATTCGTGCATGGCCCATGAGACCTCCCCAACATTCCACGGCCATCGCTGAAACAAAATCCAGAGACAAAAGCCTGAGCAAGCGCCTCAGAATCGCTCATTCTTCATATCCTGAAGAGTTCTTCTCATGGTTTGTAGATCGGGCGTGCCATACCTACGTCCCCAAACTTAAGCTGAGTTTGTGTTTTCAGTCTTCTGTCCTCAAAGTCCTGGGCCACACTCCCTCCAAGCTGGGGCCCCTGGAGCCACACATTAGGACTGCCCCCACCAATCCATGGGAATTCTGCCCATTCCATTGTCAAAAATCGTACAAATTAGGAGAACCCTCCAAAGTCCCTGAGGCCATCCCAATAGTGTATGTCACCAAAAAAACAAGGGCTGTCTGACACCAGCTAATAATCGACCTCCACTCATACAATAGATGGATGTCCCCAGAGAAGAAGATTGAAACAGACAGGACCCTAGGCCATAATAGGCCCAGTGCTTTGGGTTACAAGCATGTGTCCTCAAAAGCCTGATTCCAATACGAGCATAGGTGTTTTCCTGAGGCACCCATCAGAACTCATCTCTTCTCCACAAGGAAACCTGTGCATTGGAGCTATGTCCAGAGCTTAGGAGAGTACTTCAGGGTCCCGGTGCCACCGCCCCATTCCAAGGCCCTCATGGACACAAAAACATATTAGGACCCATCCTCAGGAAAGTCCATTTCAATTCAGCCACCCCTGTTGCTCCGGCAGAGCCATCAGATCTAAACTGTCTTGTTGCTAGGAGACAATTGGAATGCGAGGCGCTTCCCAGGCACCCATTCGCGAACGGTGCTCTGGAGTCATTCCATATGGAATGTCCTGGAGCTGTCCAACAGGTCTCAATTGTCCCGCAGAAGGAATCCTTGAAGGGGGCATCCCACAACTCCCAACGTGGGAAAACCTCAATGGCCCCGAGATTCCCCTCCCTTCATGAAGCGGCCGTCATGCACAGAAACTCCAACCAGAGCCAACGTCTGATCCTCGCCCTGACTTCAGATGCATGAGATATTGGTTCAGATCTGCAGGGGGTACCTACCATGCCCTCAACCTGAAACCCAAGTCTAGCTTGTCTTCTCAGACTTCCGTCCTCACACTCCTGGCCCCGAAGCCCTCAAGGTTGGCAATTCCGGACCCACAATGCAGCACTCTGCCTGCCCTCTAGAAAAAAAATTATTGCCTCATGAGCTGCCCAGGCACCTTATATGAGGATAAACCTACACAGCACTCGACGTTACCCAATTATATAGTCTAACCTGGGCACTAATGCACTGTCGAACACAACCTGAGCCCGGACCTCCTGACCAACACCCAGAAAGATGACCGCACACTGAGCACATAAAACCCGCCATGGCCTTAGGTCATCATCTCTTCCCTACCTCCGTTTTCAGGCTTCAGAACCGAGACCTTATCTCCAATCACTGCCCAGGGGTGAGTGTGATGCAGAAATCAGAACTCCTCCTTACCCATGGCAAGAACCCTTGTGGTGGCACGTTGTCCAACGTTCAGTGTAGGAGAAACCAGCATTCACCCTGAGGCCCCGCCCATTCTTGCGTGCGACGAGGGCATACATAGGCATTGTGACCCTCAGCATGAGTCCTGTCCTCTAGTAAGTCCTTTCAGTGGCTGGACCATTAGATGTCATAATGGGCTTGACATGTCGCTAGGCCCCAATTTTTAACCAGATTTCTGATTGTCCAGTCGCCCCTCCCCAGGGCTCTACTCTGGAATCCCTCATTTGGTGGGACACCTGAGGTTAAAAAAGAAAACAACAACAACAACAACAACAAAAAAAAACGGACTTCTTCAAGCCCACAGATTGACCCCAAACTCTTTGGACGGGGCCAAACCACCAGAGAGTAAGACTCGTCCATTTCCCATGAAGTCACCCAGAAATTCCACGATCATGAGTGACACGATATCCAGAGACAAAAACTTGAGCAGGAGCCTCACACTCGCCCTTTTTTCAAATCCCGAAGAGTTCTCCTCATGGTCTGTAGGTCAGTCCTGCCATACCTATGACTCGAAACATAAGCCGAGTTTGTGTTTTCAGACAACTGTCCAAACAGCCCTGGCCTACACAACCTACAGGCTCAGGCCCCTGGAGCCAAACCTGAGGACTATACTTGCCCTCTCCAAGGGAATTGTGTGTGCCCATTCCAATGGCCACAACCCTTCTAAAAGGATAAACCTCCAAAGTCCCTAATCCATCTCAATAGTGGTGGCTTCCCATGAAAAACAGGGGCAATCTGAGCCCAACTGAGCACCTACCTGCACTCAGACCCATAGACAGATGTCTCCAGAGGTAAAAAGGAAAGAACAGGCCCCTAGGCACTAATCAGATCCATTGCTTTGGTTTCCAGGCATCTCTCCTCAGAGGCCTGGATATCAAAACAGCATATAGCTGTTTCTTGACTCACCCATCAGAAAACATCTCATCTACACATGGGAAACTTGCACGTTGGAGCTGTGTCAAAGCCTCTGTTTAGGAGAACCCTTTAGGGCCCCAGTGCCACCGCTTCATTCCAAGGTCTCCATAGACACAAAAGCACATAAGGACCCATCCCCAGGGGTGTCCATTTCAACTCAGCGTCCTCGGTTGCTCCCCACAGATCCAAAAGATCTAACCTGTCTTGTTGCTAGGAGACAATTGGAATGCGAGGTGGGCTACCCAGCCATCCATCCTTAGAACCCTGCTCATAATCATTGGCCTGGACCCAAGCAACAGGTCTCAATTGTCCTGCAGAAGACTCTCTGCAGTTTGGAGCTTCTCACAACTCCCATCGTGCGAAAACCCCCATGGCCTCGTGATGCCCTCCCATTCATGAAGGGGCCATCAGGGACAGAAACTCCAACCTGAGCGATCGTCAGATCCTCGCCCTGACTTCAGATGCACGAGATCTCGATTCAGGTCTGTAGATTGTGCCTGCCATGGCCTCACCCAGAAACCTAAGCCTAGCTTGTGTTCTCAGACTTTGGTCGTCAGACTACTGGCCCACAAGCCCTCCAGTTTGGCAATCCAGATCTACAATGCAGCACCCTGCCCGCCCTCCATAAGAAAAACATTGTCCTCTGGGGCTACCCAGTAACCCCAAATGAGGATCAACCTGCACCGACATTTGCTGTACCCCAAATACATAGGCTGACCAGGTCACTAATGCGCTTTCTGACACAGCCTGAGCCTGAACCCACTGGCCCCTCCCAGACAGCTGGCCGCACACTGAGCACATCGAGCCGCCGTGGCCTTAGGTCGTCATCTTTTCCCAACCTCGGTTTTCAGGTTTCAGAACCTAGACCTTATCTCCAATCACTGCCCAGGGTTGAAGGTGATGCAGAAATCAGAACTCCTTCCCCATGGCAAAAAACCTTGTGGTTGGCATGTTGTCCAACGTTCAGTGTAGTTGAAACCAATGCGAGGCGGGCTTCCCAGGCATCCATCCGCGAACGGTGCTCTGGAGACATTCCATATGGGATGTCCTGGAGCTGTCCAACAAATCTCAATTGTCCCGCAGAAGGAATCCTTGAAGGGGGCATCCCACAACTCCCAACGTGGGAAAACCTCAATGGCCTCGAGATTCCGCTCCCTTCATGAAGCGGCCGTCATGCACAGAAACTCCAACCTGAGCCAAAGTCTGATCCTCGCCCTGACTTCAGATGCATGAGATATTGGTTCAGATCTGCAGGGAGTACCTGCCGTGCCCTAGGCCTGAAGCCAAAGTCTAGCTCGTCTTCTCAGATTCCGTCCTCACACTCCTGGCTCCTTAGCCCTCAAGTTTGACTATTCCGGACCCACAATGCAGCACTCTGCCTGCCTTCTAGAAAAAAAATTATTGCCTCATGAGCTGCCCAGGCACCTTAAATGAGGATAAACCTACACAGCACTCGACGTTACCCAAATTATATAGTCTAACCTGGGCACTAATGCACTGTCGAACACAACCTGAGCCCGGACCTCCTGACCAACACCCAGAAAGCTGACCGCACCCTGAGCACATAAAATCCGCCATGGCCTTAGATCGTAATCTATCCCCAACTGCGATTTTTCAGGCTTCAGAACCGAGACCTTATCTCCAACCACTGCCCAGGGATGAAAATGATGCAGAAATCAAAACACCTTCCCCATGGCAAGAGACCTTGTGATTGGCATGTTGTCCAAGGTCCAGTGTAGTTGAAACCAGTTTGGCCCATGAGTCCCCGCCCATGCTCGCGTGCCACCTTGGTCACAAACACACACTGTGACCCTCACCCTGAGCGCAGCCTTCAAGTAAGGCCTCTCAGTGGCTGGATGAAGAGACAGCTTATTGTGCCTGCATTGCCCCTAGGCCCCAATTTTTAACCATAGTTTGGGTTATCCCTTCACTCTTCCCCAGGGCTCTGCTTTGGAATTCCTCTTTTGTTCAGACACCTGAGGTAAAAAACCTGAAAGGAGACCTCCCATCACACAGATTGACGAAAAACAATTGGGATAGGGCCAAATCCACAGAGAGGAAGATTCGTCCATGGCCCATGAGTTCTCCCCACATTACACGGCCATCGTTGATATAAAATCCAAATGCAAAAGCCTGAGCAAGTTCCTCAGAATCGCTCTTTCTTCATATCCTGAAGATTTCTTCTCATGATTTGTAGATTGGGCCTGATATACCTACGTCCCCAAACCTAAGCTGAGTTTGTGCTTTCAGACTTCTGTCCTCAAAGTCCTGGGCCACATACCCTCAGGCTGGGGCCCCTGAAGCCTCACATTAGGACTGTGCCTACCCAATCCATGGGAATTCTGCCCATTCCATTGTCCAAAATCGTACAAATTAGGAGAACTCTCCAAAGTCCCCGAGTCCATCCCAATAGTGTAGTTCTCCAGGGACAAACAAGGGAGGTAAGACACCAGGTGAGCATCTACCTCCACTCATTCCATAGATGAATATCCCCAGAGAAGAAGAATGAAGAAGACAGGACCCTAGGCCATAATCGAATACATTGCTTTGGTTTACAAACATGTCTCTTCAAAAGTCTGGATTCCAATACCAGCATAATGGGTTTCCTGAGGCACTCATCAGAACAAATCTCCTCTCCACAAGGAAACTTGTGCATGGGAGCTATGTCAAAAGCTTAGGAGAATACTTCAGGGTCCCAGTGCCACCGCCCCATTTCAAGGCCCTCATGGACACAAACACACATTAGGGCCCATCCTCAGGAAAGTCCATTTCAACTCAGCCACCCCGGTTGCTCCCGCAGAGGGATCCGATCTCAACTGTATTGTGGCTAGTAGACAATTGGATTGCGAGGCGGGCTTCCTTGGCATCCATTCTCCAAGGGTGCTCTGGTCATTCCATATGGGATGTCCTGGAGCTGCCCAACAGGTCTCAATTGTCACACAGAAGGAATCATTGAAGGGGGCATCCAGCCACTCCCACGTCGAAAAACCTCCATGGCCTTGAGATTCCGCTCCGTTCATGAAGGGGCAGTCATGCACAGAAACTCCAACCTGAGCCAACGTCTGATCTCGCCGTGACTTCAGATGCTTGAGAATATGGTTGCGACTGCAGGGGGTACCAGCCGTTCCCTCGGCCTGAAACTCAAGTCTAGCTTGTGTTCTCTGACTTCTGTCCTCACACTCCTGGCCCAGAAGCCAAAAAGTTTGGCAATTCCGGACCCTCAATGCAGCACTCTGCCAGCCCTCTAGAAAAAATATCTTGCCTAATTAGGAGCCCAGGAACCTCAAATGAGGATAAACCTACACGGCACTCGACTGTACCCAAATTATATAGTCTAACCTGGGTACTAATGCACTGTCTGACACAACCTGAGCCAGAACCTCCTGACCAAATCCCAGGCAGCTGACCGCACACTGAGCATATCAGACGCGCCATGGCCTTAGGTCGTCATCTCTTGCCAACTGCGATTTTTCAGGCTTCAGAACCTATACCTTATGTCCAATCACTGCTCACGATTGAAAATGATGCAGAAATCAGAACACCTTCCCCATGGCAAGAGACCTTGTGATTGCCATGTTGTCCAGGTCCAGTGTAGTGGAAACCAGTTTGGCCCATGAGGCCCCGCCCATGTTCGCGGGCCACATTTGTCACAAACACACATTTGACCCTCAGCCTGAGCCCAGTCCTCAAGTAAGGCCGCTCAGTGGCTGGATGAAGAGACAGCTCATTGGGCCTGCCATGCCCCTAGGCCCCAATTTTTAACCATAGTTTGGGTTGTCCCTTCACTCTTCCCCAGGGCTCTGCTTTGGAATTCTTCTTTTGTTCGGACACCTGAGGTAATGAACATGAAAGGAGACCTCCCATCCCACAGATTGACGAAAAATAATTGGGACCGGGTGAAATCCACAGAGAGGAAGTTTCGTCCATGGCCCATGAGGCCTCCCCACATTCCATGGCCATCATTGATATAAAACCCAGAGACAAAAGCCTGAGCAAGTGCCTCAGACTCGCTCTTTCGTCATATCCTGAAGAGTTCTCATGGTTTGTAGATTGGGCCTGCCATACCTACGTCCCCAAACATAAGGTGAGTTTGTGTTTTCAGACTTCTGTCCTCAAAGTCCTGGGCCACACAGCCTCCAGGCTGGGGCCCCTGGAGCCACACATTCGGACTGTGCCTACCCAATCTATGGGTATTCTGCCCATTCCATTGTCCAAAATCTTACAAATTGGGAGAACTCTCCAAAGTCCCCGAGGCAATCCCAATAGTGTAGGTCTCCAGGGACAAACAAGGGTGGTCTGACACCAGGTGAGCATCTACCTCAACTCATTCCATAGATGAATATCCCCAGAGAAGAAGAATGAACAAGACAGGACCCTAGGCCATAATCGAATACATTGCTTTGGTTTACAGGCATGTCTCTTTAAAAGTCTGGATTCCAATACCAGCATAATGGGTTTCCTGAGGCACCCATCAGAACAAATCTCCTCTCCACAAGGAAACTTGTGCATGGGAGCTATGTCAAAAGCTTAGGAGAATACTTCAGTGTCCCAGTGCCACCGCCCCATTTCAAGGCCCTCATGGACACAAACACACATTAGGGCATATCCTCAGGAAAGTCCATTTCAACTCATCACCCCGGTTGCTCCCGCAGAGGGATCCGATCTCAACTGTATTGTGGCTAGTAGACAATTGGATTGCGAGGCGGGCTTGCCTGGCATCCATCCTCCAACGGTGCTCTGGAGTCATTCCATATGGGATGTCCTGGAGCTGCCCAACTGGTCTCAATTGTCACACAGAAGGAAACATTGAAGGGGGCATCCCACAACTCCCACGTCGGAAAACCTCCATGGCCTTGAGATTCTGCTCCTTTCATGAAGGGGAAGTCATGCAGAGAAACTCCAACCTGAGCCAACGTCTGATCCTCGCCGTGACTTCAGATGCTTGAGATTTTGATTGCGACTGCAGGGAGTACAAGCCGTGCCCTCGGCCTGAAACTCAAGTCTAGTTTGTGTTCTCAGACTTCTGTCCTCACACTTCTGGCCCAGAAGCCCAAAAGTTTGGCAATTCCAGACCCACAATGCAGCACTCTGCCTGCCCTCTAGAAAAAATATCTTGCCTAATGAGGTGCCCAGGCACCTCAAATGAGGATAAACCTACAGGGCACTCGACTGTACCCAAATTATATAGTCTAACTTGGGCACTAGTGCACTGTATGACACAACCTGAGCCAGAACCTCCTGACCAACACCCAGGCAGTTGACCGCACACTGAGCATATCAGATGCGCCATCGCCTTAGATTGTCATCTCTTCCCAACTGCGATTTTTCAGGCTTCAGAACCTAGACCTTATCTCCAACCACTGCCCAGGGTTGAAAATGATGCAGAAATCAAAACACCTTCCCCATGGCAAGAGACCTTGTGATTGGCATGTTATCCAAGGTCCAGTGTAGTTGAAACCAGTGTGGCCCATGAGGCCCCGCCCATGCTCGCGTGCCACGTTGGTCACAAACACACACTGTGACCCTCAGCCTGAGCCCAGGCCTCAAGTAAGGCCTCTCAGTGGCTGGATGAAGAGACAGCTTATTGTGCCTGCCATGCCCCTAGGCCCCAATTTTTAACCATAGTTTGGGTTTTCCCTTCACTCTTCCCCAGGGCTCTGCTTTGGAATTCCTCTTTTGTTCAGACACCTGAGGTAATAAACCTGAAAGGAGAAATCCCATCCCACAGATTGACGAAAAACAATTGGGATCGGGCCAAATCCACAGAGAGGAAGATTCGTCCATGGCCCATGAGTCCTCCCCCATTCCACGGCCATCGTTCATATAAAATCCAAATGCAAAAGCCTGAGCAAGTGCCTCAGAATCGCTCTTTCTTCATATCCTGAAGATTTCTTCTCATGATTTGTAGATTGGACCTGCCATACCTACATCCCCAAACCTAAGCTGAGTTT